>NC_048448.1:31858167-31995667 GCF_004353265.1 Vitis riparia | reverse complement strand
ACCTCACCAATAAAACCTGGTCATCAAAACATTATTTGCTAAATGATGAAAAGGTTCAGAAGCAGATCCAACTATCTTCAGAAGTTGAACAAAAAAAGGTGAAATGAGTACATACCCCATAAAGGCAAATCATCTGGATTGGTAATGAGCATCATGCAGGCAAAAGAGAAGAAAGGTTAAAGTGGTAATGAGGAAGAAGTTAAACCATATATTTTGCATTATATATTAACTAAAGCATGCAAATGACCAAGGAAAAAAAATAAAGAAGCTACTCAAATGTGCCATGGAGAGAAACAAGAGCAGTAACATGAAGTGTAACATAAGGGACATACCAATGAAGAACTCAAACCAATATGACTTCCCAATGGCATCTCTGAACTGCTTAACTTTTGTTGCATCCAGTTCAATTATACAAATAGTAGTCCTTCCCACATTTTCTGCCCAAAGAAAGGGTTATATCGGTGTTGGTCCTTAGCCATACTTGACATATGAATGAATAATAAAGGAGAAGTACATACTTTTAAACTTCATATCAATTTGGCTATCAATGAGCTCATTTCCACCCAGAACTTCACCAAGGCCACCCCACTTGTGACCTGCATTGCCAGGAGGGTGACAAAATGGAAGGCTGAAGTAGTTGTAGGTTTCTTGTGGATTATTGTAAGGACCAACTTTGTTTACCCACAAAGTCACCTGCTCATCTGTCTGATACTGCAGGAGAAACAAAAATGATTTCCCATTCAAATGATTTCCTTATACAATATTATGTTTAAGTCACATATTTCCCAGTTAAGTGTTTCATGAATACTGTAACAGAGCCAGTGTCTAAAGAGGGAAACTATACATGCTCAGTCCAACACCATTATATGCTCACTCAATGTCAAAGAGTAGAATAAAACAAAACATGATAGCACCATGATTTGCATGAAACCAAGAGTTGCTTTGAGCTTGCTTTGCATCTTTTTAGTCTAATATTCCCCATAACTACATAAAAAAAAAATGAAATAGAAGAATTAATGTATTTCTAATTAGATATTGTTGTTTGCAGGAAATTCTCATCCTAATTTTGTTCTTAACTGTGTTTTCTAGGTGGACAAAACTTCAGTACTTCAGCCAAAGAACATTTCAGAGAATTCAAAGAACACCTTCAACTCAAATTTTAATATAAATTGCACTTATTTCATAAATGACCAAAACCTTTGCACATTTGTGGTTGGGCACTGAGCAGGAAATAAATGTTGCATTTCAAGAACTTAGATTCTTATTCTTAAAAATAGAAAGAACTAAGGAAAAGATATCAGATTTAGGACCTGTTGGGGAGTGATGCTAGTAAAAGCGCTTCAATAGCTTGTAGCAATTTTTGCCAATAGTAGTGTTTCTATCACAAATACTTTTATGGAAAGTCAGTCCATGTTTTGTTATAAACCAGAAAAGTTATTTTGATGGTAATGTTTTTTATTATGTATTACATGAAAAAAAAAAATGCTTCGAAGCATTAGGAAGTGCTTCTAACCCTTTCAAAATCATTCATAAATGGGCTCTTAATTATTAGTTATATATGACATAGACTTATTACACATGACTAGAAGCCTTGGACAACGAATTTATGTACTTTTTCAGCTGTCAAAGCATCATAAGTTTACTTTAAAATTTTCTACCAGAGGCTTTTTCTTTTTTTAATTGGATAAATTTCCCATACAATCCCTGTGTTTAAATGTACCACGACTCCCTTTCGAATGTCTTTTAGACCTCATATAACAAACACTAATAACAGAAAAATGGACAAGTATAAAATGCCTCTTTGAATTATCACTTTCACCTCCAAAAAAGACATCCTTTCCCCTCATTCTTCTCATTCCTCAGCAGACAGGGAAGCAGTCATCGCTTGTTCCTTCCCCTTCCATTTTCTCAATTCTTCCCATTTCTCAATAAAAAAAAAATAAGAAATAAAAAATCACAGCCTCTTCCCCTTCCCCATCCCTAAAAAATAAATAAATAAATTACAAAAACTGCAGTTGAACAATTATGGTTGTGGCAGATGTCATGTCTATCCACATTTTCTCTTTCAATTGTGTTTTTCTTGAATATTGTCATGGTAGGGAAATTTTGTGAGGTATTTGATTTATTTTTCATTTTTTTTACTTTTGAGAAAGGGGAAAGAGAAAGGGAAAAGGAAAGCCTATTTTTGGTCATTGAAAAGCTCTTTTGATAGCATCATCAACCTTCACTAATTGTGCTAATGGTCATTTGACAGAGGATATCCAATCGTAATGTGCAAGGGGTGTGAATTCTTAAGGATGTTATTGCTAAAGGGAAGCCATTCTTAAGGATATCCAATTGTACCTTTTTTTAAGGGTGTAAATTCTTTAGGATGTTAAAGGGAAGCAACACAAATATTGGTCGATAACATTGTTATTGCTAGATTTTTAAAATCATGTTAGCTGCCTTGCCCAAGAACATAGCACTATGTCTCTACATTTGGACTTGATAAAACTAACGAAAATTTGGGGGCATATAAATTTTCTTTAGATCTATTCTCAAAGTTGAAATTTTAAAAAGACAGAGAAATTAATAAAATAGATAAAAACAAAAAAAAATTAAAAAAATAAAAACTTAAAACTTCTTTTTATAGTTAGACAACTGAATATAGGATGTCTCATAGTTTAACAGTGTTTTAAAGGGCTATTGAGGCTTCCCCCAAAGCGAGGCTATGCAAATTAGCCTTGAGGTTGTGGCTTTAACAAAGGATAATTGAAGCTTACAACCATGAGGCTATAGCCTTGAGGCAATTGAGGCTTAGGCCTCAAATGTGAAGGGTTTTAACAGGTCTAAGATCTTCACATGCTTTTATATATATTTTATAAAAGGTTTAAGTCCTAATATTCAATAGTCTTATTAATGAATTGTGCTTTTTACAGGTTTTGGTATAGATTTATAAGTTTTGTCTTAGCTTCAAATCTAGGATTAAATCTTTTTACATAGTAGCGGCTTAGACAACTACCAATTAACCCTTTGAATGGAGAGGGGAAAAAAGAGATTGAGAAGAATAAATAAAGTAGTTTTCAGCCACCTTAGTGGATGAGCTTATATGTAGTTAATTTTATATTATTGATAGATAAATGAAAAAAAAACCACTACAATTGATGGATGAAGAAGATTTTTTTTTTTTTTTTGATAAGTAATGGATGAAGAAGAATGGATGAACATTAACACTAATAGGAAGGATAATAGAGTAATTGGATATGATTATGATTTTAAAAAATCCTACTAATAATAGTGATAATAGTGTTGAGGATTATTTGATGAAGCCATAAGAAAGAGTTGGATTTTAGAGGGGAGAAAGAGGAATTAAATTAGAAACCGTAGACAATGGAAAATAATTAATTTGACACTAATAAATTGTATGGTTTTCTTATTATTTAACTGTCACGTGAATATATTAGAATTTATTAGATTTTTTGAGGTTGTTCTTTTTTCATTAATTATTTAGTTTTTTATTAAGTTGAGAATAAAGCTTTGTTCTTGACGCAATGCCTTGTCTCATTTGAGCACAAGGCCATAAGACCACCTTTAGCCTTTTAAATCGCTCAACTCCAAATCCAAATTGACCTTATACCATGCATTTTGATGATTTATTTAAAGCCATTTAAAACTCCATAGTTAAATATGGTTACATATCAAAATCATGTAATATGAAGCCAACTCGTATGTGTATAACAACCCACCAATTATATTTCTATGACTTTCTTTCTAATGCTTAGCTAAAATAAAACCTATATCCGTCTACTAATACCCTTAGCAAATTTCGTGCCCCCTAATATTAATCAGAGGCTACCACTATTACTCAAACTATTCATCTTTGACCAAAAGAGACCTAAAATGATGATTATTCATAGGAATAAAAAAAATGATTTTTCCATTCTTTCCTTTACTTCATCACTCGGGGAGAAAATTTTTTTAGTGAATTTCAGCAACAGACAACAGAAGTCATCTAGATGTTATTTCAGGACCTTATGTTGTGAAAAGTGAAAGGTTCAAAAGTCAATGCCAGTGGAAATCCTATAAAAAATATATATCAAAGATAATGTTCATAGAACAATAAGAAGGTGAGACATGGCCCAATTGTTTGTTATTTCACTATGAAATGTGGCAATTACTAAGAAAGGCTTAGCGAAGAAAAAGATGGTGCATGGTATGAAAATAAACCTATTGCACAGTTCAAAATATAGAATTAAGATGAGGCTCGGTCAACACCATAATAGATGTTTGAAAGATGCTCCCCTCTATCCAAAGTGCTTCGAGGAATTTAACTCCTTAAGAGCATTCATGATGATTTCTATGTAGAGTGCCCAACAGAGTTTCCCAACAAAGAGAGCTTTAAGATGAAAATCAAATCCCTACAATAATACTATATTTTCATGTCACTTCAACTGGATGCATGTTTGCTGGAAATATTTGGTCCTCAGCCAAATGATTTTGGAACCCCATGTTCCTTCTATCCCTCCAAGATTTGGAAAGACACACAATCACCAATGAGCAAATTGGATTCAATGTGCTCACCTTGCCTCACTTTATGCAACCTAACGCTCAACACCTACTCGTAGCCAAGGAGGGATATATATAAACTAAAACTCTAATAAAAGGCATCCAATAAAAAGGGGGTGCACCTTATGTACATAGGGTTATACAAGATGCACTAAAAATCGGAAAACCAAATCTCCTGACCAGACAAATGCAGTGCTATAACTAGCTATGTACGGTTTATCAAAAAATCCAACAAGGTACATTTTCCATCTCCAATGAGACAGTGAACCATTTCAAAAGGGATTTAATGAAAATATCATTTAGGATTTGATGTAAATAGTCTTCCATTTAAAAAATTTGGTCATCACACTCTCTCTAGACATACCAAAACAAACAAAAGGTAGTCAATCACTAAACCTTCCTTCACCATTTATCTCAACCTCAAAACTTCCAGATCAAAGGTCTTTGACTGAGACTGGAAAAGCCTGCTGAAGTCAATAAATGGCTGCAGCAAATCCCACAACTCTCTCATCCTACTACAGTGAATTAGGACTGAATGATTCTTTAGTAGCCTGGTCCTCAGAGGGCACCTCTTTGCCTTAGTCTTCTGAGGGGAGTCAAGAAGGAAATCAGAATATGATTGATTTGTCACCATCCACCATGATATATTTTGACATTCATTGACCAATGAGAAATTTTTAGGGGAATATCTTCTCATAAATGGGTGAGCATCAATTTTTATAGGATGGACAACCCACTCTATAAGTAAGCCCACTCCATAAAAGAGAGAAGCTTTGTAAACATTTGCCAGAAATCTGGAAAATTTAATGGAGGGATAGAACTCTAGAGCTTTTGTGGAGAAAACCCTGAGGAGATCCTAGGCCAAAAACAAAGACTGCTAGATACATCAAAGATCATCCCAATAGCTCTTAGTGACCCTATTTTGCCACGTTGTGATTGGCTATCCCAGCCTCATTTATGTGTCATCTTAAACACAAATAAATGACTATCCCACTCAAACTTGACACAACCTAGTCAATTGACTGAAAAATATTGTAAATTTATCTTGGAAGCAAATATTCTACAGTTTTGGCTTGTTATCCACAAACAGTTTTCTAGAACACAGTTTTGACACAACTTAGCTTTCTTGCATGATATCAGGGTAACAATTCCATATAAATAATCTAAATATCTACTTCGGAAGATGAGAGTACAGGTAGAACATGTGATAATACAGCTTCAAAGAAATATCAGAGGCAATACTGAGAAAGGAGAGAAAATCTGCAGGATAACTCAGATATGATATTAGAAATCACTTTGAACTCTCAGATTAAGCTCAAGGTATATCATTCAACAATAGTAACAGCCTCAAATATAATTCAGCATAAAGAAACACAAACAGAAACACACAAAGATCATCCTATAATGCAGAAGAGAAGTCTGAGAAAGAATATCCACTCAGGCTTGGGCAAGGAAGTTTATCTTCTCCTTTTTCCTTTTTTTTTTTTTTTTTTTGGTTGGGGTGGGGGGGCTAACCAGGGAACATCACTGTGATGGGGTCCTTCAAGCCCATCCATGGATACCAAACCTAGGATGCTGATCACACCCACCACTGGCAGCATCAGGTAATCCAGGTATGAACAGGGAAGTTTATCTTCGGACTCTAAAGAAATAATTAAACAGAAACATCCATAAGCATACTTCTGACCCAAGATCAAGAACTTATTTTACTTATTTTTCAGGATTAAATATTAGAAAAAATTACTCCTATAGATGTGCCATCAACTCCTGCAGATTCCAGAAAGGGAAAACAGAATAATCAACAGGTCATCTTCCAAAAACAGACCGAAATAATATTTCTTCCAAAAACAGACCGAAATAATATTTCCATATACTTTGGTTACCAATAGAACTGGAAGCAAAGGAAAAATATAAGAAAAATCCAAATATTATATCATACTGGTCAGACAAAGAAAATGTGATTAAAATGTATGATCCGATCAGCACTTTTCAATCTTAAGCCTCAGTAGCTTATTTCCATGTCTTTTCCCACCTTCCCTTCACAACCAAATAAAGTAAAACTCGGATTTGACAAAAAGAAAGCAACTTGGAAATGTAATAAAACCCAGATGAAAAGTAATAAAAATATGATTAGAAAAGTTAATGAGACAAAATGAACATTTTCCAAACTTTTAAGTCTCAGTACTTTATTTTTCATTTATTTTCCTACCATTTCTCAGGCAACTAACCAAAATTCAACCCAGATTTATAAATAATGAATATAAATATAAATACAAACCACTAACAAACAAATCAGAAATGGAACAAAACTCAGCTATTTAATAATTTTGTATTGTTTTGCCCCAATAAACGTCTCTCACATCAGGAGGTAAAAAGGAATAATTAAAATAGGTTGTAAGAACCACATTTTCCCATCGTTTCTCGCCAATGCAAAAAGGTAAACCCAGAGTTTAAATAAAAATAAAACAAGAAAAAAACAAAAACAAATGACATTCCAGTCAAGCATTTTGCTAAAACGTGATAAGTTAACATTACCTTTTCCCAGCAATTAAACAGGGTAAACCCAGATTTGACAAAAGAAAAAAATGGAAATGCAATAAAACCAAGATTCCAAAGGAGCATGCCAGTCAATACATTGACGCAACGAAACACCCTCACATCGATGCCGAAAAAAGAAATATGACCAATGTAGGTGATAATAACAGCATTTTCCAAACTTTAACCCTCAACAAATTTCTTTTTCCCTTTTTTCACCTTTTCTCAGGAACCAAACAAGGCAAAAGTCCGATTAATAAGAATACACAGAACCAAGAAAACCCAGGAAACCCAGGTTGAGATCTAACCCAACACCCAAATCCCAATGCAGCACATCAAAGCCTCAATACATTTACAAATGCTATATCGCAAACCAAAAAATTCACAAATTCCTATCAATTTCAACAAGATCTGCACACCAAAAAATATTGAATCACCCAAAAAGAAAACCCATCGACAGGCTGAGCTAATGAGTGAAAGGGAGCAGCATTGGGAATTTACCTTGTGATCGGACTCGGAGGCGAAGGCCAGTAGAGCGAAGAGAGAGACGAGGAGGAGGAGGAAGGAGGATCTGAAGGTGGAGACCATGGCTGCTGGGGGGCAACGGTGGGCGGATCTGCAGAGGATCAGAACCCAGATTGAATCCTTCTGTAGCAAAGAAAAATTGAAGCCTCGAATTTGAGCCTTTCCCACATCACATGCATGAGAGCGCTTGACTTGCTTTATTTTATTTTTATTTTTATTTTTATTAATTTTTATTTTTATTTAATCTTATTGTTGATTTTTTTTTTTTTTTTTTGTTTAAAGTTTAAGTTATGTCAAGTGTCAACATGAGTGATGGAATCAAACCTACCACTATTGTGCCTAATAAGTAGGTTTTTCTTCATATTTAGTTTGAAAATTTTTTAGGAAGATTAAAATTTGTCATGACCCACGAAAATTGGGATGAGGTATAACGGCATCAAAAATTATCTCAAAACCACTTCAATTAACTTTCAATTTTTTAATTATAAAAATATTAATGCATGTTTTATTTATTATAAGGAGATTACCAATAAAAATTATATTTATAGTATTTTATTACATGATAAGTTGAAGAAAATAAAAATGGTTGTCAGGAGATGATTAATAATCTCCCTTCTATACAAATAGAGATAATGATAATGTTTATCATTAATAGCGGGTTTTGACAACCTAATAAATTTTCATAATACTCCAATTGGATTATCATAAATATGTCTAAATAAAAGTCTTATTAGAAAAAACCGAAGAAAAACATAACAATGTTATTAAAACAATTTGATAATTAGGACTATCTTATTAAAAACTTTATCAAGGGATCGAGTAGGACAAATTTGGATAAAAGAAAAAAAATAGTACAATACATTTATATCAATATTCTCCCCTCATGTAAACAGTGTCACCTCGTGTGACTTGGTTAAATTATCTTTTATGGAGGATAGGGCACATGATTCTAGAATATGTTATATCATTGACTTTAATCATACATATTCACAATTTGTCTCATAAATCGTAGGTGTCTTTGAATTATTTGAAGAGATGGCTATACTATTGTATTACCATAATTAAATACATAACCTCATTTGAGATTGAGTTTTGTAAGGATCTAAAAGATAGTCAATATTTGTATATCCAAACAATAGAGATACTAATCTTTTCAAATAAAATAAACTCACGTTAGTTGTTTCACAAAAATATTGTACTACATGTTTAACCTCATTATAATGTTTTCAAGTTGGTGCAAAACTATATATATAACTAAAACCCAACAACCTAACTTTTTATATATAAGCTCATCCAAACCTAACCTATTATTAAATGATATTAATTTTATATAAGCCCATCAAGCCTAATAGTCCAACCATAATTTATATCCTCCTTCCAATATGGTTGAATTTGGTGTCATGTTTCTCTGTAGGAGCAACGAGATAGAGAGGCAAGAAAGGGAAGGGCCATTTAGGTCAACCCTTCTCCAATGGTTAAGTTAACCATGGATCCAATTGAGAATAAATAGACCAAAGATGAAGTGCATAGTGTTTGCCTTGATCCAAGGTCGAATCCCATTTTTATAGTTGATTTTGATTGGATTGGTTATGAAAAAGTAATAAAGATGTCGTTACACAATACTTTAAATGGTTTTGTTATGCTATTTTTTAAGGTTCTAATCATTATGAATCGATTATGATATGACCTTTATGGATCAATTGTTATGTAGTTATTAAGGAGGTCGTATTCGTTACAAAGTTAATTTTTATGACATTACTTAAGCAACATGTCACATTTCCTAAAGGATGATCGTTTCTTGTATGGGGATGACCAATGTTATGACTATGAAGATAATCGTAGTCGAGTCACATTTAATATGATGCAGCATGATGGGTTCCTTAGCAATATTATGACGAATGCCCCATAATTGAAACGCCTTGCTCCTATTGGTTTGACATGTGGCTAAGGATCCATATATCCTTACAAAAACATTTTAGTTATAATCATTTTTGAGTAAGTTCTTAATCTCTCACTACTACCTTTTACTTATCATAAGTATATTGCATGTTGTGTTTTATCACATATAACAATTTTTTCATTGAACGATATTATACTCTAATCCATTGAAGATTAGTCATTTATTATCATATGACAATTACAGGGAGGCAATCATTCGGGTAGCTCAATGTTTTCACCCTTTTACAATTATTTATTCACATTAAAATTTTGTCTTATTTTTATCACACCATTGAAGGTTATCCTCCCCAAATCATTTTCTATCTTCACTATAAACCATTGTGACCACAACTTTAGACAAATTAAGGCTTCTAACAAAGAGACCTAGTCCTATGAAAAACATAGGGCCATACCCATCAACTAGAGACGAAGGGCAAGTGGAAGGTCAATAAAGGGCCTCACCAACTTACTAACATTAGTAAGTTAACCTACTTGGGTGCCTATTAAAACATAAGATCCAAGATGGGGTTGGCTTCCTATTTTGTTCTTTTCCTATACTAGTTGGTTTATTAAATTTATTACACCACATTATTCACCTACCAACCATGATAGAATTAAAGAATGTACAAAAGAAAAGTACTCTTTAGAAAAAAAAAAATACTATTTAAATAGGAATATAGCATAGTAGTTGTAATAAATATATTGCTGAAGTTGTCTTATATATGATTTTTATGTTACTTATTGCTTATTACTTATTACTTACTATTATTAAAAGAAGAGACTAATTTAAACAATCTTTTATTAGTATGATGAACATAAAAGTAAAATAATATTATAATTACCTTTTAGGTTTTCAACTTCAATGTATGTTGTCTTGCATTTTATCAAAATTTTCTCGTTTATACCAAATTCTATTCTTTTATAGATTCTTGTAATGAGAGAAGAATTTTTTTTAATGTACTCTTAAAAAGAAATTCTATTTAAAAAACAAAAAACAGTTTTTGAACCAAAAAAGAAATATAACATTTTTCTAACAAAAAAACACATTTGCCAAATTTTTTACTAAAATAATTTATTTACAATTTGTTTTGAAAACAAATTTGAGCTTATTTGGTTGTGTGATTTAAAAATAATTTTTTGTTTTTTAATTTTTTTTAACATTGTTTGGTCATTGTCCTCTAAAAACAACTTTTAAAAACAAAGTGAAATGGAGAACAATTTTTAAAGAATGAGCATAAGTTGTTTTCACTTATTTTTAAAAAGAAAAGGAAAACATGAGTTTGTTTAACCATTAAACTTGTTTTAAAAATTATTTTTAAGTTACAAAATAAAAAATAGTTTTAAAAAATTATGTTCAATGGGCCCTTAGTTTCTAAAACAATTTCATCTAGTGCTTTGAGAAATAATTAAAAATATGAAGAATATTTTAAGAATTTTTGTATGGTATTAAGTAGGAAACGACTTCACATAGAATAAGTCGAGAAACCATTTTTTATATTTATGCTTCTCAACAAAACTTTGTTTATGAAAACAATTAAGTACTATTTTTAATAATTGTTATAAAAAATAATTTATAAATAACTATTTTCAAAAATATTTCCAAGCATACCTTTAGTTTGTCTTTTTCCATGATAAAATTTGATTGATTAAGACATATTGGATACTATTTAGTTTTACTATTTTCAAAAGTAGAAAATGTAAATAATTATGTTTTATATTTATAAAAATTAAATATTTTTGATAATTTTAATTTTATTTTTGTTTTTAAAAGACAAAAAATTATTTGAAGCAAGTAGAGAAAACCTTTTTTGATGGTTTTTTTTATTAGTTTAGATTTTTTTTTAGCCTTTTAATGTACAACAACTATGTTGTTGGATAGAAATATAAAAATAAACTAATATAAAATTAAATACATAGAGTTATTTATATTAAATAAATTTCATATTATTTTTAATTTTTAAAATAAAATATTTAACTCTGTATCTTAAAATTTTAATCATTTTATTTATTAATTCATAATGAGAAGAATTAAATATAAAAATAAATTAAATTTAATTGAATATAAAAATAAATTAAATTCTTAATTAAAAATTAATTTTTAAGATAAAATTCAAAATAAAGAAAAATAATTTTTTTTTAATGCTTATTTAATTTTTATAAAATAATATTTATCGGTCCGCTAAAATTTAGGTTTTTATATTGCATATTAATTAAATTCTAATTTTTCACTCTACTAGAGTTTGTTTGGAGAATGGCATAGAGAAAGTGAGAGTTTACTTTCAGAGCATTTAGCAGTGTTTTTAATCGAATTATTTTTAATGAATTTTTATTTTATTTTAATGGTTTTAGAATAATCACATATGGAAGTGTTTTATACGGAAACACTATAAATTTCTTTTAATATTATAATCGATTTTTTAAAATTTTAAAAATATTTCTTGATTTCTTTTTAAAAATAATTTTTAAACTAAAAGCACTTTCTACGGGACTCTCTAGTATCCAATTATAAAGGATATTTTAGAAAATATATTGGCAAGTAATACCATAAGGCATTAACTTTAAATATTTTCAAAATTGTAAAAATAAATTTAATTTTGAAAAATTTAGTTCCTATTTTTTATTTTCCTTTCAAATAAATGTAACAAACTACACTTTTACCAAATGTAAAAAAATAGGTTACCAAATATGATTTCCAAAATTGTTTTAAAATTTTTAATTATAAAAACTAAATTTAACCAAGAAAATATACCAAAGAAAATGAAAAACAAAGGGGAGAAGTCAATTCATTTTATGTAATATTAATTGTTAAAAATATTTATTTGATAATAACATTTTATTTTCATAGTGATAAAAATAAATAAATAAACAAATAAAATCATAACAATATAATATTAGAATAACATGGATTAAATGATAATATAACATATGGATGGATATGAAGAGAATTTTGAAAATTTCAACCTACTATTTTAAAAAAGTCATGATTTATATAGAAAATTTATAATTTCCCCATATATTATCAAATATACTTTTATTTAATTAATTTTTGTTTAAAAAATTAATAAAAATAATTAAGAAGAATGCAGAAGATTTCCAAGGTGGGAGCAACTCACCAATTCGTCACATGGACACTCCATTATAAAATAATATGAAGAGAATTTTGAAAATTTCGACCTACTATTTTAAAAAATTCATGATTTATATAGAAAATTTATAATTTCCAAGATATATTAACAAATATACTTTTATTTAATGAATTTTTGTTTAAAAAATTAATAAAAGTAATTAAGGAGAATGCAGAAGATTTCCAAGGTGGGAGCAACTCACCAATTCATAAAGTCACATGACACTTCCTTATAAAATAATATGCCTCTTTTCTCCCCCACTCAGCTTGAGGCAAAAGGCAAATGTAGTCTACCACCACCGTATGCCGCCCACCTCCGCCATGCTGATCGCCTGGCTCCGCCCCCGCCGGAGCCGTTGCCTCGTGCTCCTCCTCTGCTCTCCCATCCTCCTCCCCTTCCTCTGTGCGACTTTTCCCCTCCTCTGCGCTGCGGAGCTTTGTATCCGCCTCTGCCGCCGCCGCGGCGGCAGCCCCAAGCGATCCTCCGAAGGCAGCGGAGGGAGGCTGCGCCGCTGCGAGGAGGGCGGAGCAGGGGCGGAGGAGGAGGGGAGGGGGAGGGGGAGGGGGAGGTGGGGCTGCTGCAGCGGTACCTGGAAGATCAGATTGGGCTGGTTGGATCTGTGTATGAATGCGGCGATGAGGAAGATTTGGCAAATCATGTGGATGTTGTGATTTTTGATAGTAGAACTCCTCTCTTGACTTCTTAGAATTTTCTTTTATTTTTATTTTTATTTATTTTTCTTTTTTTTGTGTAGATGGAGATTGATGATGGAGATTTTGTGCTTTTTGTATTTTGGTATTTGGGATTTGTCTGATAAATGGAAAATTTGAGGTTTACTGCAATTTTTATTTATTCAAATTTTTATTATTTTATTTTATTTTTATTTTTGGGAAATTTCAAATTTGTAGTGAAGACAAAATGTTAGTTGAAGGCAATACGATGGAGAAAAGGTTTGAAGTGGTTTAGATTTAATTTAAATATTAATTTTAATAAAATTAGGTATATTTATCATAATATTTAAAAATAATAATATTTCCAAAACAATATAATTTTGTGTATAAATATTACTTGGCACCCAAATAGCAATATACCGAGAGGGTAAACTTATGGTAATGTAAATGACTAAATGTTGCAAATATAATTTTAGAAGTTATGAGAAATCTCTCTTTCTATATCTCTCTCTCACCCACGCCAAGATGAAATGAAGGAGGTTTACCGTATGCCACTAAGAGGAACTTGTTTATGTGTTAGTGACTTAAACTCATTTTGAACTTGGGCTACTTAATCTAATTTATCGGGTCCTAATTAATTAATTAGTTTTGTTGGACTCTAATTAATTAATTAGTTAATCAAGAAAGACCATTCATAAGCTTTTGTGTAACATTAAATATTTATCTAAATGCCTTTATGTATACATATGGATAAATAACCCCACATACCCCTTAAATGATGTGTTACTAAGGAATGTGAGCTTGAGTAAAAATCATTAGAACCCACATGAAAATACTAGTTTTCTTATAACCCAATTTTGAAGATGACTTAATATCTTACTACAAAGAGTCAAGTACATTCTAGTATCCAATTATGTTAAATTGTGATATAAAGCTTAGGTTATGACCTATTAATCATTGCATGCAAATTCCCTAGGAACTAGCTTTTGTAATTTAATAAGGTATATGATATCACTCGCTTAAAATTATTTCTCCTATTCTTAAGTCTTATATCTTTTTATTATGTGATCAATTGACATAATCTAACTGACTAAGAGCATATGTAAAATTCAACTAAAGGAATTAGTATGACTATAGATTTCATGATCACATATCCTTTAAATCACCCAAAGAGATGGATTATATCAAAACCATGAGATATCATGATGCCTATCTTAAGAATACTTATTGTCACATGCTTTAATAAATAGTGACTTAATTTATAGGAATATATGACTATCTCAAGGTTTCACCTATAGTCAAAGTCACTAAAACCTTAGTATTAATTTAATATTCTCTCAAGATTGAGAACTCATACAACAAAATAGTTCGGTAAATTCATGATTACCCGATAACTAATGTCATAACTTACTATATATAAGTATTATCAAATTTGTAATCACACATATTAATACACTTATCGTGGGAAACTTATCTTGATAACTAAGACAAGTTATCTCTTCAATTAAAAGGAAATGTAGTGTAGCCTCATATGAATTGCCTAAGTCTATAAGTTAGTTATGAACAAGTTATTAACTTGCAAGAACTTCATGTCTTGGATATTTCAAGCAACTCCTAATGCACATAAGTCATGTACAATGCAAGTGATGTAGATCTAAGTACTCAGCATATATAATGTATAAATAGAATAATAAATGGAGAATTAGAATTGTAATATAAATATTAATGAAATTCATTTATTGTTACATTATGTTATACTTTTAATTTACCTTAATACCATGAATACATAAATACAAAAGAAATTGACGGAGACCAAATACATGGAAATATGACCTAATATAAAAAATTGAGTTGTGACCATGTATAAAAACTATAGGGAATGATCTTATAGACATGAAATCAACAATGATCATACCAAATGACATGAAGAAAAATAACCACATGGATGTAGGAAGGATCACTCAAAAAAAATAAAAAATGGAGAAACAAAGTGAAATGGAATAAAATGATGAAGAACTTTAAAAGAATTATAAGGGATGCTTGAGCCTCTAACAAAGGATGTTTGTGTCTCGACTATTGAGAGTGACTTTAGATGCCACTTATAGATGTAGCCCTTGAGAATCTTGCTCTTATATTTGCGTATTCTCAATTGCTTGTTGAGTGCTTCAACACTTCATAAGATATGTCATGCAAGATTTTGACACAAAACACTCATAACCAAATAGACAACTAAAAACCCATTCAAACTAATTTCAAATCAATAAAAAATTAAATAATAATAAATTTAATATTTTCATAATTTTTGAGAATAAATTAAGGTAAAACAAATTTTCAAGTTCTTTCAATCCAAGAAAAATCTTTCATATAACTATACCTTGCATTAACACTAGCACAAGTTTGCATTTTAAGTTCAATAAGAATGTACATATAGGATGAGAAACAACTCATATTCTCTTACGATATCAATTTACCGCCAAACATCTTGTATCAATCAAACACCAAAGATTCAATCTATCATTTCTAGGAGATGACCAATTCATTATCTACAATCAATTTGATTTCCTTCCAACCTGATCTCTATTTAACACAACATTTTCAACACATACTTTTCCTTGAATCCCAATAATTTTATTGAAATTTTATTTTATTCCTTTTTAAAAGATATGGTGGCTTTCATTCATAGAAGTTACCTTTCAAGTAAGTAATTGAGAAACTTATTCTACACAGAAATATTTCTATATCCCATATTTTGCAAGTGATAAGTTTCACTCTTACCCTAATAAATAAGATTTACTATCATGGCCAAGATAACCCTTTTCCATTACATTAATGAAAGGAATCAAATAAGTATAAATCATTAGTCTACTCTTAGGATGATTTTCATGATAGAATGAAAGTTCAATATTAACAAGGTAAATCGAAGTTAAGATTTTCTTATTAACATTCTTAAGGTATGATATGAAATATTCAAATAATTCTTGACTTAATAAACTCTTCCTATTGATAGATTAAAATAATTTAAAAATATTAATTAATAAAAAAATTAATCCGATCATGATTGTCAAGATAATAAAGTTAATCTTAAGTATTTAGGATAATAATATAAGCAGTACAAAATCAACACCTATCAATTCAAAATAGTTACTTTTAGACCCTAGGACATAATCCTAAGAAACTCTCCCTGAAATTTGAGATCCTAAGTCTAAAGAACAAAACCTAAAGATTTCCTAAAAGTTTTAAACCTAAGGGCCTTTATAGGTTTTATAATAAGATAACCAACTAGCTTTTTGTGGAGATATATTATAATAAAATGACTTTTTTTTAATAAGATCCTTAATCTAAAGGACAAAACACTCTAAAGAGCAAAATACTTTCTCTAAGTCTAAGACTTAGATTTAATGAAGACAAACACACTAATAATGAAGTTTGAAAACAAAAACAAATACGAAATTAAAAATAAAAAAAAAATGAAATGACCCTAATTGACATAACACTAAAGACATGAAGTGAAATACAAAGACAAAGATTTTATTAGAACATGAAAGTTCTCAAAGATTTCCTATGAAATAAAATTTTAAAAGAATCTAAAGGAATAAAATTGAAATTCAATAGGCCTTTACCATGAAGTATAACTAGATCATTTTTTCTAATTCAAATTTGTCTAACCTTGTGAGACATGCCTATCTTCTTTTTTTCATTACCATTTTGGATATTCAAAATTTGGTTTCTAAAGAAATTTGACTCACTAACCATCCTATTCATGGGGGTTTTCTATTTGTAAAAAAAATCTTACTATAACAATTATTCTATTCACGTCTAGACCTATGATCTATGATGTAGATAATAAAGCTCTTTGAAGGTGTTTTTTTTTTTACTAGGATATGCCTCCATAGGCTTAACAAAAGTAATCCAACTACTATTAGGACAATGATTAATGTAGCACAAACATTATTTACAGTGAGATGACATCTTTTTAGAAAGAAATTCATTTAACTTTCTATTACCAAGGTGAAAAATCTCATTCTACTTATCAAGTCCTTTCTAAGAATCTTAAGTCTAAAATATAAATTTTGATTCAATCTAATGATATAATATTGAAATTCCAATAATTGTATCTTGCTAAGCAAGCACATTGTTTCAAATATTAGGGTAATATGAAGATCTTTATCTAGTTACTTATTTTTCAAATTGACATTATCATTGTAGCAATCTAAATTTTTATTAAAGGTTAATATAATAATATTTAATCTCTTAATGAAGATTGGTCATTTGGTTAGAGAATTGATTGGTTAATTAATTAAAAAAATTTATTAGTTTGTTAATGAGTTTATTAAGATAAATTAAAAGATGGTTATGAGTAGGTAGTGTTTTTTTGTAATTTTATTAGTTGTTATATAGGTTGGTAACTTAGTCAGTTACTTGTTTGAATTGAGTGGTTAATAATATAGCAAGAGTTGCTATTTTACTTGGTCATGAGGAAAGCCAATAACCACCTTGTGGTTCAATTAAAAATGAGCTAATTCAAGTGTGAGAAACTGATAATAAGAAGGACATTGAAAGTGTTTCAAAGTAAAATGGTAGCAACTTGAAGCTTCAATATTTTCTTTTGGATATAAAAAAAAATAATTGAAATGTGTGTAAGACGAGAACCATAAAAGTTTTCTTTAAGAAAATTAAAGGCTCAACTAAAGGGAAATTAGGAGAAAAGTCGAATGCTAAAACTAAAATTGTAATATTTAGTGATAATATTTTAAAGTGGTGGTTATAACATTTAGTGACAGTACTTATAGTGGCAATGTTATGGCAACCAAAATATTATCACTAAATCTTTTCGTGATAATTTTTAAACTATCCGTTGCAATTTTATTTGCAACTAAAGGCCTAATTTTTTATGGTGTAACTTATTGATGCAGTTGAACAACATAAACATGTGTTGAAAACATTGGTACAACTTCTAAGAAAAAAAAAATACATCAATCAGGGTGGCTTAGAGTGAAAGGTAAAAAGTAAGAGGGTGAATAGTCCCTAAACAAGGTCTTTAAAGAAAAAAGGATAAAGTACCTTCATGAAAGACCCAAAAACATCTTTGAGAAAATCTATATGTGGATTAATGTGGGGAGGGAGGGAAATGGAAGCATATACTTGGGTGACAGCCCCAAGATACTTTTTAATCAATATTAATTGTTATAAGTTTTGAAAATAAGTTGATCAATGGAAGTATATGATGTGAAAATTATTGATTTATATGATTATATATTGTCTTGTTGATATTGTTTGGGTTTAATTACCAATTAAATTTTAAGTTGTTTTATGTTTTGGATAGTAAGAATTTCAATGTACTTTAAGTTTACAATGCAAATAATAGAATAACTTTGTTTCAATATAATAAAAATACTTCTATAACATAATTTCACAAAATTTGATTTTCCAATTTTAATTATAAGTTGACATCTTTTACTTAATTTCTTTGAAAAAAAAGTTTTTTCCAAAAAAATTATCGAATATAAAAATTCATAAAATTTATTTTGAGTATCACCAACATAAAAAGAACAAAATCCACTATTTTTTGTTTTAAATTTTTTTAACTTTTAAAAATGGTATGTTTTACATATATAGTGAAATCTTTGCACAGCTAAAACAACATACAAGGTATATTTAAAAACTCACTATTGGACCATTTTATCTACACTTTTAAAGAAATAGAATTTTAAAATTGGAAATTGTAAAATAAAATGTTATGATATTGTTATTATTTGGAAAATATATTTAATAACAACTAAAAAAATATTGTTACTTGTACATTATATATAATTAAAATTTATAAATGTGAAAGTCAATTATTGACATATTGTATTACAAATATAAGATTATTATCCTTTAATTCACATTTCAAATTATAAAATTATGAGTTAATTCTTTGATTTTATAATTTAGTCATAGTTTTAGAAATTGAGGTATAATATTCACAGTTCAACTCAACTTAACACTTTCCACTTAACTTAAGACTTTTCCATCATGTAAAATAGAATAAATAATATTTATATCATCAATCCACCTCAACATCACAATCCCAAACAAAATCATATTTATTTCATTTGTTTGGGAGTATGGTTACTTTCATAGCAATAGTAAAAACAACGAAGTTTAAGTCATCTTAGCTCTCATTTAAGTCATTTGATTCTCCTTGCTCTAATATGATGTCACTCCCATTGCATTAATGTCTTGTTTCTCTTTTTAGAAGAACATTCAATTTATATAAATAACTTTTTTATTGTAAGTTACCAAGTGACCATAAAAAATATAATAAAAATAATGATGTATAATTTTAATTTAAAAAATATAGTTGACAAACTTTTAATAGAAAATAGTTTTTTGAAAAATTCTTTTAAAAATAGGTTATTCTTTAAAACAAATTTAAAGTGTTTTTTTTTATAGAATGTTTTGAACAACAATTGAAAATATAAAGAATATTTTGAGAACTTTTACATTATACATAAGTGTAAAGTATATTTATAAAGAATAAGTTAAAAATCTTTTATTTATTTATTTATATTTGAGTTCTCAAATTAAAATTTGTTCTTAAAAATAATTGAAAACTATTTTTAAGAATTTAAAAAATTAATTTTTACAAATTACTTTTGAAAATGTTGCAAATGGATATCATTTAGGAAGTATTATTAAAAATTATTTTCTGTTTTTAAAAAAAGAAAACTATTTTCCACATCTAAACTGAAAATATGTCTAATAACTTTTTTTTTTTGACAGAAGATACCTTTTTATGGACTCATTCCAAAAACATATTGCTTTTTGAGATTTAAATTTTATTTAAATTTTTTTTGGTCATTTTTACTTATTTTTTAGAGGTTGTTATAAAAAATAATTATACAAATAAAAAAAAGATTACAAATAAAGTTCTATAGATAAAAAGTTATTTTTAAAAATTATTTGGAGACATAAAATAGAGAACATTCCAAGTTTTTAAATAAACTTTTATTTTAAAAAAAAAATAGTAAAACCGTTTTTAAAAAATGTTTTCAAAAATTATTTTTTAAAAACTATTTTTGAAAATATTCCCTTTTTATAGCTTAGGTTATGTCAGAGAACTATTCTTAAAAACATTTATTTTAAAAATACAAAAGAAAAAAAAAACATAAAAACACGTTCTATTAGCAATTATTTCTACGATAGGTTTTTGAGAATTATTATAAAAATAAGTTTTTCTATGAGAACTTATTTGAATTATTTCTAGATGTTTTCACTTAATTTTTTAGAATCATTTAAAAAAATAATTATATAAATATTGAGAATGATTAAAGATAAAATAAGAAAGATTTATTTTTAAGAAATATTGGAAAACACAAAATCAATGGAGAAGACTTCAAATATCCTAATAAAATTTTATTCTAAAAAATATCATAAAATTATTTTTAAAATCTATCTTTTGAGTTCTATTTTTCTTTTTTATTTTATTTAATTTTTTTGAAAACTCTACCCAACAGGCCTAATATTCTCTAAGGTCATAATTCAAATATTGTGACAGAAGTGGCAGTCCAGGACCATTCATTCCTTTTTTGAGTTCCAAGTTTCAACCCAATTTCAAGTTTTCAACTACCTTGTAGACTTGGGAGTGGGGCAAAACGTCCAATCCAATTTCCACGTACAGTAAGCCGATAGCATCCAATGGCAAAAGGTCCACACAACATGATCCACTAGGCCACAACCAAACATAGTGTTATCTCCATCTCAAGCCTCCCATTCTGCGGTACTGGTTCAGCCATGGCCCACTCTGGCATCCTCCCCCACGCCCATACTCCACTTCTGGACGATACGCTCGACAGCGCCGTCGACTACAAGGGCCGTCCGGCCAGGAGATGCAGCTCTGGTCGTTGGAGATCCGCATGCTTCATCATAGGTAACCACTGCTACCTCCAAAGCAATAATCACGGAGAAATTATTTGCTTGTGTGTATGTCTACAGGTGTTGAAGTCGCTGAGAGATTTGCATACTATGGCATCGAGTCGAATCTTATAAACTACCTCACGGGTCGGCTGGGTCAGTCCATGGCCACAGCAGCCCAGAATGTGAATACGTGGTCCGGGACTGCGAGTATGCTGCCTTTGCTGGGGGCGTTTGTTGCAGATTCTTATGTGGGTCGATATCCCACCATTGTCATCGCTTCCCTTCTCTACATCCTGGTTTGTCATCTCCTTCTTTCTTCCATGACCGCATCTGTTTTGCGGTGTCTTTTTGTTGCTGTGATCATACCTAACCCAGGTCCCATTTCCTTTTACCACTGTAATGATTGATTCAAATGTCTTATGGTCTAGAAAATGAAGGTACACGGACTCTATTGTGCCAAAAGATGACCCAATAAAAGCTAATTTTATTCCTTTGTTTGTTATGAAACAAGTTTTCAATGCCGTTAAGCAGTCCCAGTTGATTCAAACTTGTAAAAGCCAGAATTCACACTTCTTTTCCCCTTGAATCAAGTGTGTCTTTTTTTTTTTTTTTTAAGATGATATATATGCACTAGAGCTAGTTTTGGTTGAATGAATGAAGTAGGTATGCTGGGTACTATTGAGTTTCAAATTTTCTAGTGCTCCAAACACTAGTTTGAGAATTCTTTGCAACCTTTTCATGGAAATATCACCTGTATTATGAGTTTATTGGCCTTCTCTTTGTTGAGATGTTTCTACCATTGGAATGGATAAAATGGATTGGTAGAGAACTTGTCTTAATCATTTGTTTTTGAGTTTCAGTTCTATCATAGAGCTTACTAGAGTTATTGAAAAGCTGGACTTATAGCAAGGAGAACTGTCAGTTCAAACCAGTCCAGCCATGAATTCACTTGGGTGATGCATGTTTAAGTAGAAAACCACTTGAAATTGTTCAACCCTATTCAACAGTAGTTTTTTCTATAGGTAGATATAGATTGTTGCTTCATTACTTAACAAGTTGTTCGGCCTCACTCAACTGGCTAGTCTGCGCTGGTTTTTCAAGGACTGACATTAATGGTAGCATGCTTAAACATGCTAGAGAGAACTTTTCCTTAGAAAGGATGCCCTGAAAATGTTAGTTTTGATGTTTGGAAATGGTTTATATGGGCTTTCTAGCATAGTATGTTAAGCTTCTGCATTGTTGAAATGATAAGTGGATTTCACTTTTGATTTTATGAATCACAGGGACTAGGCTTGTTAACGGTATCTGCTGTGCTTCCTTCTTTCAATCCTTCTCACTGCCAAACTGACAAAGAAATATCATCCTGTTCCCCTCCGATGTTACAAGTAATCCTCTTCTTTTTTGCTCTGTATCTGGTAGCTGTTGGGCAAGGTGGGCACAAGCCGTGTGTCCAAGCTTTTGGAGCTGATCAATTTGATGGAAAAAATCCAGAGGAGAGCAAAGCCAAAAGCTCATTCTTCAACTGGTGGTACTTTTGTATGAGCGGTGGTATTTTAATAAACTCCTCCATCTTGAACTACATCCAAGACAATCTCAATTGGGGTCTTGGATTCGGAATCCCCTGCACTACAATGGTGGCTGCACTGTTTGTTTTCTTGCTCGGTACCAAGACTTATCGTTATAGTGTTAAAGGGGATGAGAAGAACCCATTTCTGAAAATCGGTTGGGTCTTTGTTGCAGCAATCAAGAATTGGCATACAACAGATTCTTCTTTAACTGATGAAGAGGTAGCTCATGGAACCTGGCCTCATCAATGTTCTCACAAGTTCAAGTAAGAAAGCTTCAGTTTCTGCAATGGTATTGAAAAGGATAAAAGAAAATGCATACTTCTCAGCTAAAAGTTTATGAGTTTCAAGATCTTACCTAGGCATTTCAAACCTTTGAACATCCTATAGACCCTATTTTGAAAATGACATGCAATAATTATAAAGTAACCTTGTTCCTTTTAATGCGTACACTTCCATTGAAATTTTACTTGCAGAAACCTCTCTATTGTGACAGGTTTCTCAACAAGGCCTTGCTTGCACCAGATGGTTCAAAGGAAGATGGAAAAGTGTGTAGTGTGAGTGATGTTGAAGAAGCAAAATCAGTTCTGAGGCTGTTTCCCATCTGGGCTTCCTGCTTAGCATTTGCTATTGTGTTTGCTCAGCCACCAACTTTCTTTACCAAGCAAGGAGTTACCATGGATAGATCAATTGGTTCGGGCTTTAAGGTACCGGCTGCCTCACTTCAATGCTTCATCAGCCTCTCCATCCTTCTCTTCGTCCCCATATATGACCGCATTTTGGTTCCTACCGCAAGAGTTCTAACCAGGAAACCCTCAGGCATAACAATGCTTCAGAGGATCGGAACTGGGATGTTTCTGTCTGTCATTGCCATGGTATTTGCAGCACTAGTTGAGGTCCAACGGCTCAAAACCGCCGAACAATATGGGCTGGTCGATATACCATATGCAACCGTTCCAATGGCGGTGTGGTGGTTGATTCCCCAATATGTGATATTTGGAGTTGCTCAAGTATTCACCATGGTTGGTCTTCAAGAGTTCTTCTATGATGAGGTCCCAAATGAACTAAGGAGTGTTGGTCTCTCCCTCTACCTCAGTATCTTTGGTGTAGGGAGCTTTCTGAGCAGCTTTCTCATCTCTGTTATCAACAAAACTACTGGTGGGGATGGCCAAACTAGCTGGTTCAATGATAATCTTAACCAGGCTCATCTTGATTACTTCTATTGGCTACTTGCTGGGCTGAGTACAATAGGATTGTCCACCTACTTGTATTCTGCAAGATCTTACATTTATAATAGTACTAGTACAACATGAATGCCCTTCACCTTTATATTGTGTTTGTTTCAATTCTTGTGAATGTATTTTATATCTCAAAGTACATGCTGTTGACTTAACCACTCATCAGTGTAACTCAGCAGTAGTATTTTTATCCTCAATTGTCATGCCCCAAATCCCATTCCAAGGGCGTCACGGTCATTTCACAAAGGCTCAAAGCGGAAATGATACAAACATTCATCTTGTAATTGAAATTTACCAATTACTAAATTGATGTTCGGAGTAATAGAACAAAAATTCTAAAATCTTCAAATTTAACTTTTAAACCAACATATCAACCATAGTATTTTTGTACAAGCAATTTCAAAACTTAATCAATAACCGACAATAATTAAATTCTAATATTTAACAAATTCCAAAAGGAAAGTTTTAACAAATGTATTAATAAGTCAAATTTATCATCATAATCATCACTTCTCGCCCAAAGGAAGGGTGTCTAAAATTTAACAACAAAGGAAATGAGTTCAAAACCCAATAAAGAACATTAATATAGTTTCATGGACCAAATAGTTTCAATCATGCTTATAAATAGGAGATAATATATATTCATTTTCATAAAAACTTTTGAATTAAACATGTTAATACATTCAAAACTTTTCAACAAAACTTTCTTATATCCATTTTAAATAATTTCACATCAAAACTAAATCAAATACATCCAAAATCAATTTCCAATTTCTTGTAAGGAAACTGATTCGTTCCTAATTGGTGTCTCAGTTGATACATGTCCAGCTAGTGTCCCTTGATTTTGGTCCTCAGGGAGTAATCAACAAAATTTATAACCTATTACACCATTTACTAGGATAGCCTTAGCTAGCATAACATAGTGGCTCTAGGGTCGTTCTCTGGGAAGGGTTTTCAATTCACAACTGATACTAATTCAGAGTTAAATTGGTGCTTTTTCATTTCAAGGTTAGCTTAAGAAATAAAACACAAACTTTGGTTGAAAACGGTTTTGTTTCAAGCTAACTAAAACGAAAGTAATGGAAATTACTTATGAAGAAAAATATTCCTTGGAGGTTTGGGTTCACAGGGGAAGTTCCTTATGCAAAAACAAAACTCTGGTCATTTGGTTCATTTCCTCGCATTAGAGAATTAACATATAGTCAATCCTCTAACCGGTGTTGTACAGATGTATCCTTTAAATGGATTTCAGCTCTAATTCCCTCTCACTGATGCAACTTGCAATGGCTCGTGCCTCTCACCTAGCATTTGCCATTCAAGGTGATCTTTAACTTTGGACTTCCCTTCTCAAGCTCGCAAGAGATAACTAATGGATGTCTCATTGGAGTCCAAAAGCTTACCAAGTGTTGGCAATTCTAGAAAATCGTACCTTCAAGTCACTTCCCAAAGGCTCGTAAGAGGTAAACTAGTGCATCTCCATGGACGAAGATCACTTGTCTTACCAAGTGTTGGCTCAAGTGAATTGAAGGTGTTTTAAGTTAACTAAAAACATAGAAATCATTAAAGGATCACACTTTCTCTTCATTAATGGTTGAAACCACAAAGCTATAAATTCTTGCACTTGGAACCTTTCCCGGCAACCTTAGCTCCAAGGAACTAAAAGTCTAACCACTCATTCTCTAAGGAAACTTCCTCAGAGCTTGTTTGGCTAGTAAGAAAAAGAATGAGAAAACAACAATATATATGAAAAACAGAGCAAGTGCTCTGTAAAATATATTTTTTGCAGAATTGTACAAAGAATGTGTATGAGAACAAACTTCCCAGCCTGTTTCTAAAGAAGATTACAAACTATATATATGAGTTTATTTACCCCTTGTTCTTACTTAAAGACTAAGGAATCCTATGATAGGTGGGTTACAAGGAGAGTTTGGGGATTTAGACATCAAATATCTAAAGCAAAATATCCCAAAATGTCGGTCGCAAATATCAGGAAGTTTCAAGAGAACACTGCAGTTGTGCGTGATGGAGACTTGGTCGTCAGTATTATCAGAGTTTGCTTTTTGATTGTGGGTGGAAATGGATCCGGCAAATCGTGAGTGTCTGACGAGCCAAGTTGTCTGGGAAATCTGAATTGGCGGCTGCAGATGCTCTCCAGGTAAGCGCTATCAGATGATCCGGACATGTCTGACCGGGGAAGTTGAAACGCCTTCCTCTCCCATCCTGCGTCAGGTGCCGGATGTGAAATATCCGGATAAGGGTGGAATGTCGGCCAGACAGAATGACGACTATGAAACATCCGGAGAAGGTGAAACTTCGGCCGGACAGAATTCCTATCCCCTGGTGGAATGAGCTATGCAGCGCATTGCAAGGGGAACCGTCTGCGTGTGCAAGGTGTAGAGACCTCTCCCCCTGATGACACGGAGCGCGCATTGCTATCCGGAGCAACTCCATCCGGATTCCTCAAGAGGACACATGGCGACGCTCCCCTATCCGGACTCCCTCAGGGAGAAGCACACGGCACTCGCGAACATCATACCTCGGATGATAGCATATCCTATCCGGATATGTTGTTCGGATCATTGACTAAAGTGAGCAAACCTTGCTATGTCATTCCGACAACCTGCCACAGCTCACGTTCCGCCGCCCTCCGATGGTGTGTCCGGACGCCCTGTTCGGACATCTTTTGACATGGATTTCAAAGAACTCTTCTCAATCTCGGATTGCTTTGGTGATTAAAAAGCTATCAAAACACCAAAACTTAACACAATTTGATTAGAATTGATTGTAAGGGTCCTTAACATGCCAATTGAGTTAAAAGGCGATAACTACTACTCAAAAGTGTTTAAAAGAGTTAATTACAAACTATCAAATAACACTTAGTGAGTAGTAATCAGAAACAATGAAGACAACCATTATATTTTTATTAATTTATCTTTATGTTTCTTCTTTTTTTTTTTTTTTAAATAAATTTTTTTTTATATAAAAGTAAAGCATTTAAAAAAAAAAAAAAGTAAATTTACTTTATGTCTTTAAAAAATCATTTTTAAAGATTTTAAAATTTGAGATGGTAAAATATTTTTAATTCTTTGATTTTTTAAAATAATTACTTTCATAATGTAAAGTTGGAAGAGGTCGTGTTTGTTATATAAAAGTTATTGCCATTTTATGATCTTAAAAGTAGTGTATTATAAATATGAACAATTATGTTTTAGGGATGAATAAAGTTGATAATGAACTTTAGGTTCGAAAAAGATGCAAAATTCCACTCAAAGGTTGGTAAACATTTATAATTCCGTGAAACGATCTTAATTTTTTAAAATACCAAGTTGAATTGAAAAATAATATTCAAATTGTATAAGAAGAATTTATATTGTGTAACAGTGTTATATCATTTATGGTGCACCATACTCGTTATTTATTTATGGGACAATTGTGTTTTGGACCCAGTTGGGTCCAAAAATTAAGATTTGACACATGAAAATTATATAATTGATGGGAAGGATATAAAATGTGAAGAAACTTCAAAACTATTTTGAGTATTTTCTATCACAATATTTGACAAAATTTTTTATTTTAATTTTTTTTAATAATTATTATATTTTGAAAACTAATTTTTTTTTAAAAAATATATTCTAAAAATATATCATTTAAAAAAATAATTTTGACATATTTTTAGTTATTTTTTACATACATAATTTAAAAAAAAATATATTTTTCAAGATGTTTCATTTTTAAATAATAATAATAATAATTTATTTTTATTTTTTTGGAAAAGGATGTATTTTTTTTTTCCAAATCACTAAATTAAATTAAAATTTATGAAGGTTTACAAAATGAATAAAATTTAAATTAATGTTTTTCTACTCTCTTTTTTTATAGTTAATAAAGGTTATTTTTGGAAAGATAAAAAATCCATATCATTTTTCTCAATTTCCACATTTTGTTTAGGTTTTGAATTTAAATATTAAACTTATATGGACCAAAACTTAATTTTTGAGCCAAACTAGGTCCAAAACATAATTATCCCGATTGTTTTTTTTTTTTTTTGAAAATTTAATTTAAAAATATGTTAATTTTTTAAAAACAAATTTGAAGTGTTTTTTATAGAATGTTTTGAGCAACAGAACTTTTGAACTCTATACATGTGTAGAGAATATTTATAAAGAATAAGTTAAAAATCTAATTTTTTTTTTTAATATTTGAGTTCTCAAATTAAATTTTGTTCTTTAAAACAATAGAAAACTATTTTTAAAAATTTAAAAATTATTTTTTAAAAAATATTTTTGAAAATGTTGCAAATGGATCCTAAGAACCGAGTTGGGAACTATTGCTAAAATTATTTTTTGTTTTTAAAAATAGAAAACTATTTTTCACACTTAAAAATATGTCTGATATTTTTTTGGCAAAAAATAGTTTTTTAAGTACTTATTCAAAAAACATACTGCATTTTGAGATTTAAATTTTATTTAAATTTTTTTGTTGCTTTTACTTATTTTCTAGAGTTTGTTATAAAAAATAACCATATAAATAAAAAAAGAATAAAAATAAAGCTCTAGATAAAAAGTTATTTAAAAAAATATTTAAAGATACATAAAATAAATTGAGAACATTTCGAGTTTTTAAATAGATTTTTATTCTATAAAAAATAGCAAAACAGTTTTTAAAAAATATTTTAAAATATTATTTTTTAAAAACTATTTTCAAAAATATTCCTTTTTAGACCTTATGTTATGTCAAAAAATTATACTCAAAAATAATTTTTTTTTTAAATACAAAAGAAAAAAAGCATAAAAACATGTTTGATTAGAATTATTTGTATAATAGGTTTATGAGAATTATTATAAAAATAAGTTTTTCTATGAGAGCGTATTTTAATTATTTCTAGTTGTTTTCACTTATTTTTTAGAATCATTTAAAAAAATAATTATATAAATATTGAGAGTGAATAAAGATAAAATAAAAAAAAATTATTTTTAAGAAATATTGGAAAACACACTATCAATGGAGAAGACTTCAAATATCCTTATAAAATTTTATTATAAAAAATATCATAAAATTATTTTTGAAATTTATTTTTAAAAGCTATCTTTTGAGTTCTATTTTTCATTTTTATTTTATTTAATTTTTGTGAAAACTCTACCCAACAGACCTAATATTCTGTGAGGTAATAAATCAAATATTGTGACACAAGTCGCAGTCCAGGACCCATTCATTCCTTTTTTGGGTTCCAAGTTTCATCCCAATTTCAAGTTTTCAACTACCTTGGAGGCTTGGGAGTGGGGCAAAACGTCCAATCCAATTTCCACGTACAATAAACCAATAGCATTTATTGACAAAAGGTCAACACAACATCACATATCTCCAGCTCAAGCCTCCCATTCTGCGGTACTGGTTCAGCCATGCCCCATTCTGGCATCCTCCCCCACGCCCATACTCCACTTCTGGACGACACCCTCAACAGCGCCGTCGACTACAAGGACCGTCCGGCCAGGAGATGCAGCTCTGGCCGTTGGAGATCCGCATGCTTCATCATAGGTAACCACTGCTAACTCAAAAGCAATAATCACAGAGAAATTATTTGCTTATGTTCATGTCTACAGGTGTTGAAGTTGCTGAGAGATTTGCATTTTATGGCATAGAGTCGAATCTTATAAACTACCTCACGGGTCGGCTGGGTCAGTCCATGGCCACAGCTGCCCAGAATGTGAATACGTGGTTCGGGACTGCGAATATGCTGCCTTTGCTGGGGGCGTTTGCTGCAGATTCTTATGTGGGTCGATATCCCACCATTGTCATCGCTTCCCTTCTCTACATCCTGGTTTGTCATCCCCTTCTTTCTTCTAGATCACATTTGTTTTGCTGTGTTTTTTTGTTGCAGTGATCATACCTAACCCAGGTTCCATTTCCTTTTACCACTGTAATGATTGATTCAAATGTGCTATGGTCAGAAAATGAGGGTACAATGACTATTTTGTGCCAAAAGATGACCAATAAAAGCTACTTTCATTCCTTCGTTTGAATTGCATTTCTAATTTTTCCCCATTTTCTTTACCAATATATATATTTTGGTTTTTTCTTGCAAAAGTACCCGAATTTTTGTATATATTAGTAAATTGGGTATCTGATTCTTGATGGAGATGGAGCATTAGGTCATTGTTGGAACAATTTACAAATGGCTTTCAATAAAAGTGCAATTTGGCATCGACTTATTTGGCAACTTGGTAGAGAAGTTTGTGGTATTTGATTCTCAATTCTTCTATCATTATTGTGATTTCTGGGAGGAAAGTATCAATCTTCTCATTTTTCAAGTAGGATCAATGTTGGCACCTTCCATGTAGAGAGAACCTCCTTATTTTCAAGATTTTTCTTGGCTTGGGTTGTTATGAAACAAGTTGTCAATGCCATTAGGCAATCAGTCCCAGTTGATTCAAACTTGTAAAAGCCAGAATTCACACTTCTTTTCCCCTTGAATCAAATGTGTCTTCTTTTTTTTTTAAGATGACATATATGGACTGGAGCTAGTTTTGGCTGAATGAATGAAGTTGGTATGGTGGGTTCTATTGAGTTTGAATTTTCTAGTGCTCCAAACACTAGTTTGAGAATTCTTTGCGGCCTTTTCATAACAACATCACCTGTATCACGAGTTTATTGACCTGCCCTTTGTTGAAATGTTTCTAACACTGGAAGGAATAGAATGGATTGGTGCAGAACTTGTCTTAAACATTTCCTTTTAAAGACAAAAACTCTGTTTTTGAGTCTCAGTTCTGTCATACTGCTTACTAGAGTTCTTCAAAGCTAGGCTTATAGCAAGGGGAACTGTCAGTTCAATCCAAACCCACCATAAAATCATCTGGGTGATGCATGTTTAAGTGGAAAACCATTTGAAATTATGAAACACTCAACAGGTTGTTCGACCCTATTCTGTTGTGGAGCATGCATGATATGCATATTGAACCCAAATCTTACAAGTTTAAGCTTTTAGGAAAATTGGTTGTTCAACATGGTATTAGAGTCAGGGTCATGGGTTTGAGTCATGGGAACGTTATGTTGGGAGAGGGATTTTTGGGGTGCAACAATTCCGTTTTTAAGCCCAAGGATGAGTCACCCAAATGATGGTTCTTAGAATAGGCCTGCAGGGTGTAATGTCGAATGCCATAAAAGGTTTAGCCTACCCTTGCTAAGCACCAATAGTCTTTAGATGAGATGGTCAAAGCTTGATCCAAGAATTGGAATCAAAGTTTGGTTTGGTGTGAGGTTGTGGGTTCGACCCACCTATCCCCAATTTGCATGTTTATTTCTCCATCTGCTATCTCCCCCCCCTCCCCCCTCCCTTTGCAGTGCTATGGTATCTCTCCTCCTAAAGGTTGATATAGATTGTTTTTCTGGCTAGTCCGCCCTGGTTTTTCAAGAACTGACATTAATGGTAGCATGCTTAAACATGCTAGAGAGAACTTTTCCTTATTAAGGATGCCCTGAAAATGTTGGTTTTGACATTTGGAAATAGTTTATGTGGGCTTTCTAGCATAGTATTTTAAGCTTCCGCAGTGTTGAAATGATAAGTGGATTTCACTTTTGATTTTATGAATCACAGGGACTAGGCTTGTTAACGGTATCTGCTGTGCTTCCTTCTTTCAATCCTTCTCACTGCCGAACTGACAAAGAAATATCATCCTGTTCCCCTCCGATGTTACAAGTAATCCTCTTCTTTTTTGCTCTGTATCTGGCAGCCGTTGGGCAAGGTGGGCACAAGCCGTGTGTCCAAGCTTTTGGAGCTGATCAATTTGATGGGCAAAATCCAGAGGAGAGCAAAGCCAAAAGCTCATTCTTCAACTGGTGGTACTTTTGTATGAATGGTGGTATTTTAATAAGTTCCTCCATCTTGAGCTACATCCAAGACAGTCTCAATTGGGGTCTTGGATTCGGAATCCCCTGCACTGCAATGGTGGGTGCACTGTTTGTTTTCTTGCTCGGTACCAAGACTTATCGTTATAGTGTTAAGGGGAATGAGAAGAACCCATTTGTGAGAATCAGTCAGGTGTTTGTTGCAGCAATCAAGAATTGGCATACAACAGATTCTTCTTTAACTGATGAAGAGGTAGCTTGTGGAACTCGGCCTCGTCAATGTTCTCACAAGCTCAAGTAAGAAAGCTTCAGTTTCTGCAATGATATTGAGAAAGATAAAAGAAAATGCATACTTCTCAGCTAAAAGTTTGTGAGTTTCAAGATCTTACCTAGGCATTTCAAACCTTTGAACCCTATAGACCCTATTTTGAAAATGACATGAAAGTATTATAAAGTAACCTTTTTCCTTTTTATGCGTACACTTCCATTGAAATTTTACTTGCAGAAACCTCTCTATTGTGATAGGTTTCTCAACAAGGCCTTGCTTGCACCAGATAGTTCAAAGGAAGATGGAAAAGTGTGTAGTGTGAGTGATGTCGAAGAAGCAAAATCAGTTCTGAGGCTGTTTCCCATCTGGGCTTCCTGCTTGGTATTTGCTATTTTGATTGCTCAGCCACCAACTTTCTTTACCAAGCAAGGAGTTACCATGGATAGATCATTTGGTTCAGGCTTTAAGGTACCGGCTGCCTCACTTCAATGCTTCATCAGCTTCTCCATCCTTCTCTTCGTCCCCATATATGACCGCATTTTGGTTCCTATAGCAAGAGTTTTAACCAGAAAACCCTCTGGCATAACAATGCTTCAGAGGATTGGAACAGGGATGTTTTTGTCTATCATTGCCATGGTATTTGCAGCACTAGTTGAGGTCCAGCGGCTCAACACTGCCGAACAATACGGGCTGGTTGATACGCCAAATGCGACCGTTCCAATGGCGGTGTGGTGGTTGATTCCCCAATATGTGATATTTGGAGTTGCTCAAGTATTCACCATGGTTGGTCTTCAAGAGTTCTTCTATGATGAGGTCCCAAATGAACTAAGGAGTGTTGGTCTCTCCCTCTACCTCAGTATCTTTGGTGTAGGGAGCTTTCTGAGCAGCTTTCTCATCTCTGTTATCAACAAAACTACTGGTGGGGATGGCCAAACTAGCTGGTTCAATGATAATCTTAACCAGGCTCATCTTGATTACTTCTATTGGCTACTTGCTGGGCTGAGTACAGTAGGATTTTCCACCTACTTGTATTCTGCAAGATCTTACATTTATAATAGTACTAGTACAGCATGAATGCCCTTCAGCTTAACATTGTGCACCATACTTTTTTTTTCCTGCGAGCTTTTAATTCCCTGGTTATTGATTTTTTTAAAAATATTTAAAAATAAATAAAATAAAAAGATAAATTAAACTTGGAAAATGTTAAATCTTGATTTAAAAAGTTTATTTCAATATATAATTTTTAATTATTTTTCAATACAAAATTTAAAATAAAAATATTTAAAATTATTTTTTAAAATCATTTCAACATGATTTTTTTTTTTATTTCATATAATAACAAAATATATATTTCTATAATATGGAAGTTCTAAAATATATACAAAAATTATAAAAGAAAACTCTACCTTTCAAACATATGAAAATTACATTTTAGAAATGTTATTATTAATATTAAATTTTAATGAAAATTAGGATAATTACTTTCGACAACTTTGTTAAAATGTTATATTATTATTAATAAAACAGAATAGGAAAATAAAACTAAAAATAAATTTAAATTATAGAAAATATTGGTTTTTAATTAATTTATTCAATTATAAAATATAAAAATTAATTTAAATTTTAAAAATTTAAAAAGTAAAAAGAGATAACTCAAAATTCTATTAATATATCCATTTTGCTTTCCTTTTTCAAATTTTTTTTTTTCTAATATATTGTTTATATAAGATTTTTTTTTTATGATACTTTTAAATAAAAGATAATATTAATGAAAGGAGTTATATCTCAAAATTTAATAAAAAAAGTGTTAATTTAATTATTTCTAAATACTATTTTTTTCTTATGATTTTTTAATACAAATATATATTTTTTATTTTCATTATTTTTTTTTAAATTTTTGATACAATCTAGAAAGTTAAAATAGATTATATTGATAGTATTAATATGTTAAAAAAATTTATGCTTATTTTTAAATTATAAAATAGGAAAAGGTTTTTATTACACTATTATTCCAATTTTTGTATTAGTAAAATATAAATATAAGAAAATGATTATAATAATAAAAATAATATGAAAAATAAGAAAATAATTATTATAATAACTATAATAATCTTATGAAAAGAGAAATAAGAAAATATTTAAAAAAATTTAAAAAGGGAATTGAAATGGTGAAATAAAGGTGACACTTGAAGAGTAAAAGGATGAGAATACACTCCATTTTTTTTTTTTATTTCTTCAATCATATGTTTTATCAATTATGCTAAATATATGAATCTTACTAGGGGTGACAATGGGGTGGGTTTGACACAAGCCACCCTATCTCAATCCAATCTCATTTATTTAAAATAATTTTCATCTCTATCTCATTAAAAAAATTAAATGGTATGATTTTTTTTAATTTTTTTAAAATTTTTAATTACATTAAAATAAATATACTTTATAAATAATTAAATTATTATAATTTTTGATAATTTATTTTATTAAAAAAGTATTTTATCATTATCTATATACTAAAAATAGCAAAATGAAAATTAAATTAAATTAATTTTATATATAATTGGGATGGGACAAGACAATATCCAAACCTACCTTGAACCCATCCCCGGTTTAAAAAAAATGTCAAACTCATCCCATATCTATTTATTTAAATTTCAAACATGTCCCATTGGAGGTGGATAGGACAGGTACCTAAAAAACCTGCCTCATTTCCATCCTTAAACTTTACGGTCATTATGTCTTTTAATTATCCCTAAGATATGACATTTATTTGAGATGATTAAATATTAATAGTAGAAAATTCAATTGAGATCAAAGTGGAATGATCTCTGATGACATAATTGATCTAACACTTATTGAGGTTGGATTATTCGTAGTATTGAATCATTGATCAAATAAAATATAAATGGTTCTAATTTAAGATGTGAAATGAGACATCATCTCAGTCATCGTCTTTTATAAAAGGTAACCCATTAAATTAAATTGATAGAAAATTAAAATGCCTTTAAATTTATGCATTAAAATACTTTTTATAAAAGTAACTTAAATTATTACCCAAACATGTATTGATTTTGACATTTGAAAGGCAACGGATATTGATTTTTCTATTCAAGGAGTAATCTCATGCGACTAGCAACATGTACATAAGAGACAGTGATATTGACTGCTTAATTTAAATGTAATAAAAGAAAAGCAAGTAAAGAGAATTGCTTTATTGGAGCCGTGTTTGATTAATCTTGATGGATTATATGATTATTTCACTAAAGAAGTACAAGTTGGTGTTAGTAACACTTGTGATAGAGAGGCTTGTGTATAATGCAAAGGTTGCACACGGTCTTGTAATGATCTGTACCAAATCATATAGATATTATCCGCTTTGAACCCAAAATAGCTCTTACGACTTTAAAACGCATTTATAAGGTTAAGAAGAATCTATACTCATATGATTTTATGAACTTTCCCACTTATTCGATGTAGAATTTTACAAACACCCCCTATGCAAACATAATGCCTTTGTTGTGTCATGTGAGATTATGAGGTCAAATAGACAAACACCCTATATGAGGCCAAACAAATCCCCATATCGAGGTTGGGGATTGACTTTGATATTTTTTTTGTAATGACAATGTTACGTATGCATGAGGGGAGGAGGGGGTGGAGGTGGTGTTTGTGACATTCTACGTCGGATAGGGGTAAAAGTTCTTGATATTATATAAATATGAATTATTTTTAACTTTGTAGATGCGTTTTAAACCCATGAGGTCCTCTTTGGACCTAAAATGAATAATATCTATACGATTGAGAGTAGTAACATATTTCCATTGACTTAATTTCCATCCAAAGCTCATAAAATTTGGTGTAAATACATCTAATTATCATTACTTTCAAATTTCATCGATTAACATTCCTATAAATTTATTTCACTTATAAAATTAATTTTTAAAAAGATTATTTACATGGATTCACCATTTTTGTTTGGATGTTGAAAAGGTGAATTTATGTAAATTTATCCAATCAAACTTTCTTGAAAAGAAATTAGTTTATATTTATTTATTTATTTTTCAAAATGTCCTTTTATTTTGAGTCATTTGTCTAAACAACCCTTAAAGAGGGGAGAGGGAGATCATTGACTAAATAGTCTAACCAATATATATATATATATATATATATATATATATATATATATATATATATATATTATTTAATTTTCATATAAAAAGTTAAATAAGTGACTTTCTTTTCATGCTCTTGATGGTAAAATCAAATATGATGGAAAATTCCATTTTATTTTATTTCTCTTGTATTTTTCATCAAACTTTTAGAAAGTGAAGATACCTTGAATAAAAAGTTGAATAAAACCAAATAGTCATATTAACCCTTGGCTATCATAATTATTGCTGTTTGTTTATTTTATTGTTTTTCTTAAATTCAAATAATGAAAAATCTTCTACTCATTGCTTTCTAAAATATTTTATTAAAATGATGAGATAATATTATTTTTTTACTCATTATTTTTTAAAATATTTTACTAAAGTGATAAGATGATAGTCATTAAAATAACTTCAATATATTAAAAATTACACATTTATCCTTATTTTGACATTTTTACTTTTATTCTTTTTATCTAAGAAGTGTTTAAGCGAGATAATAATTAAAAATACGTTAAAGGGTAATTTTGTTAAAAAAAAGTTATGAGTTTGGTGGTGTGATTTAAAAACAATTTTTAATTTTTAAAAATAGAAATCAGTTTTTAAAAATTCCTAACATTGTTTGATGATGGTTCTTTAGAAATAATTTTAAAAAATAAAGTGAAATAGAGAACAATTTTAAAAACAAAATTGTTTGGTAGAGTAATTTAAATAATTTTTTGTTTTTAAAAATAGAAATTTGATTTTAAAAATTCATAATATTATTTAACTGTTGTTCTCTAGAAATAATGTTTAAAAACAAAATGAAATAGAAAACAAATTTTAAAAAATAAGGAAAAACATAGGATTGTTTGATCATATTTTTTTGAAACTTGTTTTTAAAAATTATTTTTTGTTTTTTTAACTTAAAAGCATTAAGAAGATCGGTAAGCTTCAAAGGTATAAACTTAAGAGAGAAATCCTTTAAAAAATATTTTATAAATTAAATTTTATCTATTTTGATGTGAAAGGAAATAATTAGAGTTAAAGGTAGTGCTTATATTAATAAAATGAAAAATCTCTCAAAAATTAATACTAATTTTTCTTTTATTTTCTGAAAACATATTTGTCGTCTCACATTTTTTTCCCTTTGAGAATGAAAGAAATATTTATATTTTACAAAATTTCGAACTATTTCTTGAGGATGCCAAAAAGAATGGATGAAATGGTAAAAACTAATTATAAAATAATAATAAAGTAATTATACAACCACTAAATATTTTAAAATTTAACATTCCAAAAATTAATAAATAGGAAAGAATTAGATGTAACTGAAAAATAAATTCTCCCATTTATTCTTGTAAAAAATAAAAATTTAAAATCTACTTTCTCAGCCATAAATTTAAAATCCAAAATTAGAACGCGAGAAAAAAAAAGAAAAAAAGGAAAAAAGAAAAGAAAAAAATAAAAATCACATCCACGTACATCTTCAATCGATACACGTAATTGAGTCAACAATTTGGTAACATATTCAATTACCCACGTGTTTTTTTTTTCTTTTTTGACCAATGAAAAGAATGTATATTTTATAAATTATTTATTTAATCATATCTTTAAAATAGTAAAAAAAAGGAAAAAAAAAAAAGAGAGGATAAAATGGTAAAATAATTTATAAAAAGGCGGGTCGAAGCCAGGAGGTCAGAGCCTACGACATCATTCATCGTCCTAGAAAACTACTGCAGAAATCGTGTAATAAAAGGATAATAATCTCCTCTCGGAAGATTCCTAAATTCTGTGGTTGTCGATCGCCGACCCATGGCCTACTCTTCGATCTCCGGCGGCACGGAGACCCCACTACTTGACGACACCGTCGACGGTTTCGCCGACCACAAGGGCCGTCCAGTGAGGAGATCGAGCTCCGGCGGGTGGCGATCCGCGTCCTTCATCATCGGAGTCGAGGTTGCGGAGAGGTTCGCCTACTACGGCATAGGGTCCAACCTCATAAGCTTCCTTATCGGGCCACTGGGCCAGTCTACCGCCGCCGCCGCCGCCAACGTCAACACATGGTCCGGCACCTCCACGTTGCTGCCGCTGTTGGGAGCTTTTGTGGCGGACACGTATCTCGGCCGCTATTACACCATCATTGTTGCTTCCCTTATCTACATACTGGTTCGTTTCTCTTTCCCAATCTTTTTCCTTTTTTTTTGGGTCCATTTTTAGCGCTTAATTTCAAATGATGCAGTTAATTTCTTGATCATAATTTAAGATGGGTGAAATAATTTAGAGAGTGGGTCAAGTTTCAAAATTTTCTAATTTTTTCAATGTTTGGATTTAAGATACGTGTTGTTAGAAAAAAAAATAAAAAAAAATTCTCTGTGTTGCTATATTGTGGTGGACTCTTTTTTGTTTTGTTTCTCTCTTATCATCTTTGTTTTTTCATATGTCCATTTTTGGAAGATGTTAAGATTTTGAATTTTTGTCAAACCATTTTTAAGTGCTCAATTGTAATTATTGCCATTATTTTCCAAAATTTAATTTTTATTCTTGGGAAATTTGAGATTTAGAGTTTTTTTTTTCTTCCTATTTTGTGATACTTAATTGTAATTATCTCACAAAGTTAATTTATTTTATTGTAATTAATGTGGGATTACCAAGTGTAGCATGAAGTGATTTTTGAGAGAACCAACCCAAGAGTTGGAATTCCCTAATGGGATTTAACCAATCATTTTAGCTAGGAATCAATATTTGGGGCACTATTAGCTAAGGGGTCTAAATCATGTTGATTTATGAGTTAATTTTAATGGTCTTTTCCCCCTTTTGTATCACATTTTTGAACATGGTAAATATTTTGAAGGTTGATTATGGTATCGGTATGGTACCAAATCCTCATCCTGTGAAAATGGAAATATTCTGCTAATTGAAATAAATTTCAAAACATTAAATGGGGGCTTTGGTTTGGTTCAATTGAAGTTTCTACTTTTCCATGATCAGAAGCTGGTTTGGTTCAAGGGGAGTCATAGATGCTTGAATTCAGTTTGTTTGATGCTTGAAGGAGTAATGAATTTTTAACACAATTGGATTGGGAAAAGCTGTTTTTCAAAATTGAAAATTGTTGGTTGGCTGATAAGTAAAATCAGGACTAGTTCTTTCAGAAGGATTATGGCCGCTAACTACATGATGAAAGATATTTAAGAAATGATGCCTTTATGGGTGATGCTTTTCTAGTATCTATCGTATCGAGATTTGAGAAAAAAAAGGCTACTCTTTTAGATGGAGATGGTTTTTTATGAAATGTTCTTGATTATGACTTTACAGCTCCCTTTAGTGTAGTAGAGTCATGAGGAAGTCTCAGGGGCTCAGGGGATCATGCAAGGAATTTGGTGGGTTACCATTTTGAGGGTTGGCGATTATTCTACTGTTGATGTTTCAGAGTGTTTGATGAATTGTTTGTGGGAAATATTGACTGTTTTCTGGTTAAGGAAGAGAGACTTTAAATTGTGTGATTGGGTTAACAAGTCGTGCAGACGTCAAGGATGCTTATTAATTATGAAATCAACTCGAACTGTCTGCTTTGACCAAGATCTGGGTGGTGGTTAGTTTGGCTAGGATTAGAGTGGACGATGAGTTATTCATATAGAGGGCTTACATGGAAAATAAAAAATTGCATGCTTAAGAAGGCATTTGTTTGTTTTACTATCGAACTGGTCATTGGGGGTTAGTTATTGGTAAGTCATTATTGTTTCTTTATAAGATTTGATGGATTTTAGCTACTTCTCAAAGGATAATTTTGTGGAATGCACGAAAAATGGTTCTTAGTACCCTAACATATAAGGGGGCAAAGAAGATCGAGCAGAGTGAGAATGATTTGGCCTTGTAGGTTATGGGGGTTCCTTGGCTATACTGCACTTTCTTAACCTCATAGGGAAGACACTGATGCAAAGTGGCAATATATTGCCTTGTCTTTATTTGTTTATTTGTTTGTTTTTTAAACATTTTAAGTTGTGTTAAAATAATGGGTCATGATGCAACAGGGATGGATTTTGGTTGAGTTGTGAGAGTGGTGGATTTTACAGAATTGCTCATGAATTTACATAGCCCCATCACATGTTAGACATATAAATTATCTGGATTATATGATTAGTTTTTTAGTCACTTTTTCTCTGATTTCCATAGTTTATGCTTAAGGAGATCAAGTATTACATTAATGACAGCCAGACCTTGACCATTAGGCTCTTGTTGCAACAAAAGTTGCTTCCAATTTGTGGGTGATTTTCAGAGAATGCGTTTAGAAGACAGCTGGTTTGTTCAGTTACTCAAAAGAGTGAGTCTGGTTTATACACGCCATGCTCTATTATTGGAAGAACCCACCGTGAGACTAATATGCTTAAAGATGCATATAAAACTCTTCCTTGTAAAGAATGTCTGGAAAATGTCAGTTTTGATTTTTGGAAATTGTTTTGAGTGCTTTTTGACATAGTATTCTAAGTTGCTGTCATAATTTAGTGATAATCATCTTCAACTTTGATTCTGTGAACCACAGGGGCTAGGCTTGTTAGCAGTATCTGCTGTGCTTCCTTCTGCGAGCCCTTCTGAATGCCAAAAAAATGATGAAATCGCTTCTTGTTCTCCTCCTCAGCTACAAGTAATCCTCTTCTTTTTCGCTCTATATCTTGTAGCAGTTGGGCAAGGTGGGCACAAGCCCTGTGTCCAGGCTTTTGGAGCTGACCAGTTTGATGGACAAGATCCAGTGGAGGGCAAATCCAAAAGCTCATTCTTCAACTGGTGGTACTTCTCTATGTGCTTTGGTACCCTAATAACTCTCTTCATCTTGAACTACATTCAAGACAACCTGAATTGGGGTCTTGGATTTGGAATCCCCTGTATTGCCATGGTGATTGCACTACTTGTTTTCTTGCTTGGGACCAAGACATACCGGTATAGTGTCAATGGAGATGAGAAAAGCCCATTTGTGAGGATTGGTCAGGTGTTTGTTGCAGCAGCTAGAAATTGGAGGACAACTGATTCGTCTCTAAATTTTGAAGAGGTAGCTTGAGGAACCCTACCTCACCAAGGTTCTCTGCAGTTCAGGTAAGAGATTTGAGTTTCTGCACTGATATTTAAAAAAGGTAGGCAAACACATAGTTCTCAGGGAAAATTATTTCGAATTCAATGCCATCAAGATGTCCACAAAGCATATTGGAACCCATCTAACATAGTATAATGTGACCCTAACTCTTGTTATAGGTTTCTTAACAAGGCCTTGCTTGCACCGGATGGTTCCAAGGACAATGGCAAGGTGTGTAGTGTCAGTGATGTTGAAGAAGCAAAGGCGGTTCTGAGGCTCTTTCCCATATGGGCTACGTGTTTGGCCTACGCTATTGTGTTTGCACAGTCATCGACTTTCTTTACCAAGCAAGGAATTACTATGGATCGGTCACTTGGATCAGGGTTTGTGATACCAGCAGCTTCACTTCAGTCCTTTATCACCCTTGCCATTATCATCTTCATCCCCATATATGATCGCATTTTTGTTCCCATTGCAAGATCATTAACCAGGAAACCATCTGGCATAACAATGCTTCAGAGGATCGGAACTGGGATTTTCTTATCTTGCATCTCCATGGTAATTGCAGCCCTGGTTGAGATGAAACGGCTCAAAACCGCTGAAGAATACGGATTGGTTGATATGCCAAAGGTGACGGTTCCAATGAGCGTGTGCTGGTTGATTCCCCAATACATCTTGTTTGGAGTTTCGGACGTGTTCACCATGGTTGGTCTGCAGGAGTTTTTCTATGATCAGGTCCCAAATGAATTAAGGAGTGTCGGCCTCGCCCTCTACCTCAGTATCTTCGGTGTAGGGAACTTCCTGAGCAGTTTTCTCATCTCTGTCATCGACAAAACAACTAATGGAGATGGCCAAGGTAGCTGGTTCAATGATAATCTTAATCAGGCACATCTTGATTACTTCTACTGGCTGCTGGCTGGGCTCAGTGCAGTTGGGTTGGCTACCTACTTGTATTTTGCAAAATCCTATATTTATAATAGGGGAAATACAACGTAAGCTCCCTTCATTTTTATTATTATTGTTCCACCAATATAGAATATAGTAAATGCAAATTGTTATATTAGATGATCTCTGTTATAAAATTCAAATATTTCATATTATTTGTATGTGTTTTTTCTTTCGTGTGAATGGATATAGTGGGCTTTTTAATGTTTGATTTTAAATATAATATAATTTTTTTCCCTTCTATTTTTTTTTTATTTATATTTTCATTTTTCCTCAAAATTTCCTGGTTACTAAACATAACTTTAACCTATACTAACCACATTTTTAATACAAAAGGAAAATATGATAGAAGTGATGAGAACAATTATTTCGGGGTGCAATTTGGGTTTTTAAAGTGGAATTCTTTTACGAAGATTAAGAGGGTGTTTAGTAAATCAACTTTATACATCAATTTAATGACGTAATATGTCTTAACAATTTAATTCAAGTTATTACATAAATTAAACATGTTTGGCAAAATAACTTAAGACCTGTTTGGTAACTGTTTTCGAAAACAATTTTTTATTTTTAGAACAAATAAAATTGAAAAACACATTTGACAATCACAAAATAGAAAACTATTTTTTTTGTTTTAAACAACAAAAAATATAGTATTTTCAGATAATATATTTTAATTATTTTTAATTATTTTCATTCGTTTTTTGAAAATTGTTTTAAAAAATAATTATATAAATATGAATAATGAATAACGAATAATGATTAAAAAGTGTCGGGCTCCCTCGTATGTGAGGGAGTGGGCCCTATATGCTTGGGACCAAGTCAGTTACATTAAAAAAAAAAAAGGGAGATCGGGAAAAAAGAAAAACAGAGAGAAGAAAAGAAAGAGAAAAAAACACATTTGTCTAGATTTCATCAATAAGCCGATCCTACTTCATCTGTGGTTCGATCGAGTTGAAATTTGGAGGAGAGGTTTGAAACTCGAGTAGTTACAATCTGAACGGTGGAGATCAGATTTTGAGCTCGAGAACTGGTGTTATTGCCCATGAACAGTAACAACATTTTTTTGGTATATTTTCTCCAATTTTTCTGTGTCTTAGTTACATTAAAAAAAAAAAAAGGAGATTAGGAAAAAAGAAAAACAGAGAAAAGAGAAGAAAAAGAAAAAAACACATTTGTCTAGATTTCATCAATAAGCCGATCCTACTTCATCTGTGGTCCGATCGAGTTGAAATTTGGAGGAGAGATTTAAAACTCGAGTAGTTACAATTTGAACGGTGGAGATCAGATTTTGAGCTCGAGAACTGGTGTTATTGCCCATGAACAGTAACAACATTTTTTTGGTATATTTTCTCCATTTTTTTTGTGTCTTTTGCCAAGAGAGATTATATAATCCAAGGCTATATGTGCTCTTGATGTATTTGACAGCATCTAGAGATTATTTTAGAGAAGACAAGTGTAACCTATTATTGTTGATAGTGGAAGTTTGAACTGGACTAGATCCTGTGGTTTTTCCCTTCGCATTGGGGGGTTTTCCATGTAAAAATTCTAGTGTCTAATTTATTTTTTTATTGCATGAGTTTATTTATTTATTACTACTAGTTGCTATTACCTATATAATTTTGCACAAAGAAAGGGTAGAAAAATTCTAGTGTTTGTTGGAATATTGTGAATTCACCTTAACAAGTGGTATGAGAGCCAAGTTGATTAGTAGTGAGATCTCTTATTGAAAGAAAATAAAATATAATTAAAATTAATAAGAAATTTATATATATTTAAATTATTTAATAAGAGTTAAATAAATAAAATAAGTTTAAAGCAAGATATAAAAATAATTTATAAACTTTTAATTTATTTTTTATTTTTTATTTTTTTCTATTTTCTTTCTCTTGCATTTTCTTTCCATAAACCAAACATGGCCTAGTTTCCATAAGCCAAACATGGCCTAATGGAAGGAGATTCTAAGATAGTTTATGATACTATTAGAAGAGTCAAAATTCACAACAGTATTAATATTTAGTACATGATACTTGAAATCATAATTACATAGAAATAAAATAAAATATTAATATTATTTCTACATCTTATTTAAAGGGAGATGGTGCAGCTAGCATCACTATCCAAAATCAAATTCTATCACTTTCCCAAATCAAATTCTCATAGCCATTAATTCTATGCTCAGAACTTGAAAAAATAATAGAAAATAGCAAAAGTTGTGCAAAACTAGTGTTTGGAGCACTAGAAAATTTGAAAAGATTCCTATGTGGTGGTGGTGACTTGTGCGTAGTGAATCATGAAGCACAACTATGAATTGCAGTACACCCAACGAACATTACCCGCAAACAGAGAAGCCTGCATATATACCAAGACATCTCCTTTGTGTGGTGAGCTTTGGCTTGGCGAACACATGGATAGCTGTTTCATCTCGGAGGCTCCAACTTTGGACGACACTGTAGATGGTGCCGTCGACCACAAAGGAGACCCAGCCAAGAGATCCTTCTCAGGTGCCTGGAAATCTGCGTATTTCATCATAGGTACGAAATGAAGTAGTTAAAGAAAAATTTACATGTAAATAGTTTATCATATGGACAAATTATGTCATAAAGATGACCCTAAATGTATTTTACAGGCATGGCAGTTGTGGACAGGTTTGCTTTCAAAGGTATAGAAACCAACCTTATAAACTACCTCACCGGATGGCTAGGGGAGTCCACCGCCGCTGCAGCTGCCAACGTGAATACATGGTCCGGGACTGCGACTTTATTGCCTCTCTTAGGAGCTGCCATTGCAGACTCTTATCTTGGTCAATATCGCACCATTGTTATTGCTTCTCTTACCTACATCCTGGTTAGTCCTTAGAATTTATCCCGCAATTAGTTGCTTCTTGCACTGAGCTTCATGTTTCAAAAATCCTATAGTTCACTCAATTCAAAAAGTTATTAGGCCACGGTTCATTGATTGGATTGGCAATTTGATGATCACACCATGATATCATAAGTATATAAAAAAGGTTAATAAATATATAAGTAATTTAGAACCTTAAACATATACGTTAATAAATTAATTAAATATTGATAAGAATAAAATATAAATTTAATAGATTATTAATATTTATAATTTTATTAAATGATAAAAATAATAATAATTTATAACCGTTTAACATAAAATAAATTTTATTGTTTAAATGTTAACAGTTATATATTCTAACTTTTTGCAATCTTAAAATTTATGATTTTTTTTATTCATATTACTTTTATATTTGTTATCTTCAATCGATAGGGAACAATATTAAAGATTATTTTTAAGTTTTTGAGAAGTGTATGTATGTAATTTACATGATAGTGCAACCTTACTGATAGAGTTTGGTGATTCGAATTTTATTTAATTTGATCCGAAAAGTTCGATGCGAAAAGCTCGCGGTATGAAATATATGGTGAATCTATAATTGTGAGATTTTTTTTTTGAGAATCTATGGTGATAGTGGAGGGATCAAACGGATGTTATGATGATTATATGCAGTAGCCACTCGTAACTTTCCTCTTTTGTACCAATATTTTTGTATAGTGGATTTCATTTTTCTCTATTCGGGGTTTTTCTTAAGATTTTTCATGTAAATTTATGTGTTCTTATTCTATTTTTTTTTTGGTCTATTCTCGTTCTTGCGTAACATATATAATACGAATCTGCGTAACATCCTCTTGAAGTTGGGTTTGGGTGCCCAAGTGGGTTGACTAGACCTGACCCAAATAAATGAGAAAATAGAGGAGCAGTTTTTGGGAGTTTTAAGACTACCCATAAACTACCATTATTAAAAATAAATAAAAAAGATTTTTTATTTTTTATTTTCTCTCTCTCAGAAGTCTCTCTTATCTCTCCGTAAAAAAATTATGTTTTCTCTTCTTTATCAAAAAATGAAAACAAAGAATGCATTTTCTTTTCTCCCTTGAAATAAACAATAAATAATACAATTCAAGGTTAAGGCTTTTGTGCTATGAGAAACGAAAGGTTCTTATATTCGTAGTTTCAAGTTTCGTTTATGACTTGAGGTAATGAATTTGGCTAGTGAAATAACCAATCTAGATCTTGGGCATTTCAGAAGGTGACCGGGAAACCTTATAATTCATCACATCCCATATTCTCGCTCTTGTATAACATATATAATATGAGTCCGCCTTGATAAGGATATACAATCAAGTTGAGAAAGTCAAGGGAGAAAATCAAGGGATTTCCACGTTTGAATATCCGTAGTTATACCATTTATTTGTATTATTAGATAGTTACTCAATTTGTTTTGTTTCCTTTTTCTTTGTAATCAGTTTCCTATTTTCGTGCTCATGCAATCTGTATATATGCTAACCACATCAATGAGAATTACATGCCATAATTCTTCAATTTCTCTCTTCCAAAAATCCTTCACGCCTAGCATCCCATATTCTCTTTTTGCACAAAAGCGACTCGGTTGGATTCCCAGGGAATGGGTCCTCCGTTTTGAGTTCAGTCGCCTGATTCAACTCATGATCCGTCTCAAAATGTGAACCGAATCATTGGCCGGTCTTATTCTGGAGTTGGTACGCACCAAATTCCTGGTTTGTTCCAGGTTTTGGAGGGTGAATCATATGAATAAAAATAAAGAACTAGATTGCATGAATACATTATGAAGTTAATTGCATCATATGTATGAGAAGGGTTCAGGAAATTAATCAACACTATATATCAGGATTGACAATTCTCTTTGATTTCTATTGGAATGGAGTACAGGGACTAGGCTTATTGACTGTGTCTGCTGTGTTTACTTCTGGGAGCTCTTCCAACTGCAAAAACAGCAACAAAACAACGTCCTGCTCTCCTTCTCAGCTCCAAGTAGTCTTCTTCTTTTTCTCATTGTATGTAGTAGCAATTGGGCAAGGTGGGCTCAAGCCTTGCCTCCAAGCATTTGGAGCTGAGCAATTCGACCAACGAGATCAAGAGGAATGCAAAGCCAAAAGCTCATTCTTCAACTGGTGGTTTTTTGGTCTGGCTGGTGGTGTTTCAGTAAGTTACTTGATTATGAGCTACATTGAAGACAACGTTAGTTGGATTCTTGGATTTGGAATCCCTTGCCTTTTCATGGTGTTGGGGCTGCTCCTTTTCTTGATCGGGACTAGGACTTACAGGTATAGTATAAAAAAGAATGAGAGAAGCCCATTTGTGAGAATTGGTCGGGTTTTTGTTGCAGCAGCCAAGAATTGGAAGACAACCCCTCCAGTGGAAGCTACAGAAAACCTTCCCCCTTACCAAGGTTCAAACCAGTTCAAGTAGGCAACAACTTTCTATATATTTCAGTGCATAGGACTCAAATAGGGAAAAAAAATAATAATCATATTTCTCATGAAAGAGATTTGAAAATTCAAGGCCTTTGTCAGATTTCTAACTTCCAGGGCTCTAAAGATTGCCTTTAAATCTTCTCATCAAAATGGTTCTAAATTTATATCAGACTTTGGTCTCTTTTCTATGGCAGGTTTCTCAACAAGGCATTGCTTCTGCCAGGGGGGTCTGGGGAAAAAGGAAAGGCATGTAGCCTCAGTGATGTTGAAGAAGCAAAGGCAGTACTAAGGCTGTTTCCCATATGGGCCACATGTTTGGCGTATGGTATTGTGCTTGCACAGCCACCCACTTTGTTTACCAAGCAAGGAACTACACTAGATAGATCAATAGGTTCAGGCTTTCACATACCAGCAGCTTCACTTCAATTTTTTAGGGCCCTCACGGTTCTCATCTTCATTCCTATATACGACCGCATATTTGTCCCGATTGCTAGATCTTTAACCAGAAAACCATCTGGCATAACAATGCTTCAGAGAATCGGAACTGGGATATTTTTAATTGCCATTACCATGGTAATTGCAGCCCTAGTTGAGTTGAAACGTCTGAAAACTGCTGAAGAATATGAGCTGGTTGATATGCCAAAGACGACTCTTCCTATGAAGGTGTGGTGGTTGATTCCCCAATTTATTTTCTTAGGAATTTCTGACTCATTCACCAGTGTTGGTATTCAGGAGTTTTTTTGTGACCAGATGCCTAATGAATTGAGGAGTGTTGGCGTGTCCCTCCAACTAAGTATCGTTGGCTTAGGGAGCTTGCTGAGCACCTCTCTGATCTCTGTCATTGGGAAAATAACTAGTGGGGATGGACGAGATAGCTGGTTTAGTGACAATCTCAATCGGGCACATCTTGATTACTTTTATTGGCTACTTGCTGGACTCACTGCAATAGGATTGGCTGTCTACTTGTTTTTCGCCAAGTCTTACATTTATAATAGAAGTACAACATGAGTGCACTTAATTTTGTTATTATTGCACCCAATACTAGAAGCACTTTCTTCAACATTTTACCTTAAGTGCGTATCGCTGTAGTGTAATGTTAATGACGTGTATGTTATGTTCGGGTTTATCTCCATAAAGTTCCTCCTATCTAAAAGGAACACGTTGGTTTTTTTTTTTTTTTATTTTGCTTTTTGTGTGACAATTCCCTACGACCAGAAAAAGAGAAGATGATAGGGAGACCAGTCATCTTTCACCAAAGATATCCGTTCTAAATGGTGATCACCTTTCTTGCAATCATCCTTTGGTAGTCTTTTGACGACCATTTTCACATGCCAACAATGACTTTCTGTATTGGTCATCTTCTCTTAATCATAGCTAGTTTCCACTTTCATCTGTCTTTTATAATGACTACTTTTCATAATCATCTTGATGCAATTATGACTAATTTTCAATAAGCATTTTCTTATATATATATATATGGTCACATTCAAAGCATTTAATGTTCCACTAGTAGTCCATCCATCAAATTGGAGTTCAACCGGGTGACGGCGTTTTGTATTTTTTGGGTTCCCAAGTTGAAAACCTATAAATTGAAGAGACCTACTACATTTATTAACATGAGAATAATTGCAATCAATTGAAAAACCTTTCTTTTCTCACATTCAAAGTACATTTATTTCCCACCGTCATATTCTTGAGTGCACCTCAAAATCCATCTAAGCTTTCTCTTGTATTGTGAGCTATGTTTGTTCTAAGATTGGATGCATTAAAAACTTCCTTATCTATTCATTTTGAGTGAATAGACTTCAAGTAGGTGGAGTACTTGAAGGGAATGTAAGTGCCCACTATAAACAGAGTTTGCACTTTTCTTCTGCCTATCCTTTACTTAACTATTATCTTGCTTATTAATTACTTTTCTTTTTGTATTTGGTTGAATATTTTCAAAAAGTTTTTAACACCCAATTCAACAACCCCTCCCCCCACCCCCTTTCTTTGGTGATTCACTTAATTTAATTAGTCATTTTTCACAATTGTAGTTTTAAATGTCATATATATATATATATATATTATCATATGCATTTCCCGAAGATGAAAACATATCAAATATTCAAATTTTAAGGTGGACCCATTGTCAAATGTGATTATATTTTTATATTTTAAATATTAACAAAAAACTAGAATATAATGAAATTAAAATATATCATTCTATAAGAGGAAATTAAAAAAAAAAATAATGAACATAAGCTAAATTTCAATGCATGAAACATTTCATAATTTGTGATTATAACAAAGCATATCCCAAACATGGAAAAATGATCTATCGATAATTTTTTTGTCAATATCCCATGAAGATCTATTGCTCAATATCTTGCTAGATAGACAATATACTTTGTAGAATGTGTGAAATCTATGGCTTTCCATGACTTCAAGAATTTTTTAATTAATCATTGCCCTTGTTGATAAGAGTTCAATGAAGTCTTGATCCTAGAGTTGGATTTGTAACAAATAATACACAAACAAAATAAACACAATTAATTAATGATATAAAAATAAGAAGTTAAAAACTTACCAACTAGTCCTATTTGACAAGGGAAGGAATAAACTCTCATAACAATCTTCAAGATAGATAAAAAGGGTGAGAGAGTGAAAAAAGGAAAATACAAAAAGGCCATATGAATTGTTGTATATGATCCATCAAGTCCTAAAGCATACCAAAGTTTGTTTTACCAAAGTTGTTGCGTTAGCTTTATATGAAGCAAAATTTATGTTAAAATATGAATGTTTCTTAAGATACTACTATTGGAACCCCTGATTCCTTTATTCCTTGTCCCTGAATCTCGTAAGGTGCATGCTATCTATCCTTAGGGCTTTCTAAATCTAATGCAATGGAAAATAATGGCTATCAAAACCATAATAGAATATAAATCTAGAGATTAAAAGTTTCATACTTGTGATCTAGATGTTCCCAAGTTAAATCTCTGAGATAGTCATCGTAGAACTCATCTACGCATGAGTCTTCCACCTAATCTCTCTTTTCATGGTTTCCAACACAAGAGAGTGGTGGGCTTTTCTCTCTACTATGAGGGTGGCTAGTGTTTCTTTATGAAATGTTAAAAAATTGAGCCCAAAGAAGTGAAGCCTAACCCCTAAGGAGGTTTGCATATATAGGATTCCATGTGGCCTTAAGTGACTTGAGCCCAAATTGCCCTTGGGTAACTTAATTCAACTCATTTAGGTCTTAATTAATTAATTAGCCTTGATGAGCTCCGATTAATTAATTAGCCTATTATAAAAAATCAATTTATAAGATCTAATGCAACCTTGCATTTTTACTAAAAACATCCTTATGTACACTTATGAACTGAAAAATGTGCTACCATATATTAGAAGCTCAAGTGGGGACCACTCGAATCCATAGGAAAATACTAACTCCTTCAAAATCCAATTTTGAAATTGATTTAACACTTCACTAAAGAAAGTTAACTACCCTTCAGCATCCTATGAAATCGCAACTAGTTTAAGTTTAAGTTCGTGACCTGCTATCCATTGCATGCAGACTTCTTATGATTAGATGTCTGCAATTTAACTAGGTAGTGCTATCAACCCATTAAGATTACCTCTCCAATCCTTGAGTTATAGATCCCCTTATTATATGATCAACTGGTATATTTTAATTTCAAGTAACATATGTCAAATTCCATTAAAAGAATTATTGCGATTATAGATTTTATGATCACATATCCTTTAGATCACTTAAGGGGACATATAGATTGCATTAAAAGAATATATGACCACTTTAGGGTCTTACCTATAAGTCAAGACCACTTGTTGATTTCATAATATGCTTAATATCCTCTTAAGGTTGAAAGTCCATGCAACATAGTAGCTTGGTGGATCATGACAACTTGATAGCCTTATGTCTTGATTCATTGTAGGTCCTGTCCAATGTGTAATCATACATACTAGTGCACTCACCATGGGAAACCCATCGTAACGGCTAAGACAAATCATCTCTCAAATTAGGAGGCATTGCACAATAGTCTTACCAAATTGCCTAAATTTATGAACTGGCTATGAAAAATTTATCACCTTACAAGGAACCCATGGCTTGTATCTCTTTGTACAACTCCTAATGTAGTCAAGTCATGCATAATGCAAGTGATATGAACTTAAATACTCAAATCAATATCAATACATAAAAAGGATAACAAGGGAAACGTAAAGTCTAACTTTGTTATATTATGTCTTGCTTTTATGGACATGGTAGCTTTATGAACTCATGACTATAATATAACCTTATGTCATAATTCACTATAAGTCTTGTCTAATATGTAATCATACACACTAGTGCACTTACCATAAGACCCCATCTCAATGGCTAAGACCAATCACCCCTCCAATTAGTAGTGCATTATAACCTCAAATGAATTGCTTAAGTCTATGAACTAGCTATGAACGAATCATCTATTTGCACAGAGTTTATGACTTGGATCTTCCATACAAATCCTGATGCACTAAAGTTATATACAATGTAAGAGATGTCAGGCTAAAATGCTCATAAAGTATAATACATGGAAGAAAGATAGATAAAAGTGAAATTGGAATAATATTAAATGAATAATAAATTCCAAATTTGTTACATCATGTTATACTTTTAAGAGTTCTATCCTAACACTTACCATGATCAGTTGAGTTCTATACCACATACTCAGTTGTATCTTTATTCCCTGAGGTGGACATTAAGATAAGGTCTTATACTATAATTATTGATTCCATTTTAATTGGCAAGAGGATCAATCTTAGGTTTATCATACTTCAAAACATGATGCACTATTGTGAGAGTAAGTCAAAACTTCTTTCTTAAGGATATTTTTCTAATGAGGATCTTTAAGGAGTTTATGATTGACCTAAAGATTGAGAAGGATATGTAACTACCTATAATTTATGATACATATAGTGCAAAATCCATGGACTAGATGCACTTTGAGAGGTTATCTAATAAGTCCTAGGCTTGAAAGAGGGGTGGTTAAGAAGCTCATGATGAGAGGATTTAGCAGGATGATGAGATCAAGGGTAAGGAAATTAGACATTTCATTCCAAACTTGTCAACCCAAGACAGATATACCTATTGAGGAGACTTTTACCGGGGTGCCTACACCTCCTATTGTTAAGTTTGCCACTTCCTATGAGTCTCTATGAGTTGAGTAGCATATTGGGTAGATTTTTTTTGTTTGCTAGATTAGTTCTCTTGGTACACAGATGGAGTTGACTATGATTATTGATTCTCAATTCTATTCTATTGAGGATTGCATGGACAACTACTTAGCTTGATTAGTTTAAGAAAGCCTTCACAATAAAGCTAGATCAACACCAAGAAGCCTCCGGCCTTTGCTACTTAGAATGAGGAGATGATGGCACACCTCTACTCCCTCTTTCAACCTCCACCTTCCTAACGTTAAGCTTACCCTATATTGTTTGCCCCATTTTTTTTTATTATTTTTTTATTTTTTATGTTTCCAAAAAGGGAGATATATTTACATACATAGGCATATTTAGGGAGTTAGGAGTGTTTTGAACATGCTTAGTCAATCCTCTATTGGTTGTTTTTTTATGGATATATATGTTTAGATATGCTTCATTTTCAAGTTCACTCATGGATATTTTGGATATTTCTTTGGATTTTATGATTATCTCTAATATACTTCATGCTATTCATATCTAATTTATGTTATTTATATCCATTGGTACTTGATCTCCTTAGTTGGATGAATGTTGAATGGATGATCTTGCACTTATGTAGATTTCTTTTAATTTTCCATTTATTTTGAGTATATCTGAGCTTTATTTACTTGTTCTTCATGCATTTATTGAGAAAGAGTCACCTCCCTAGATAGCCTACTTTTGTCATCATAGAAAAGGGAAAGCTTGTTAGCCTAAAGGTTCTTGTACCCAAGTTTCAATGATTATAAAACAAGGTTAAGTTTACTAATGACTCAAATCGAAGTGGTATTTTCAGGTTCAAATGAAAAAATCTAAAGAAAGCTCAAACATTAACTGTCAAAGAAAGTCAATATCATGAAGACTTAGAACTCTTGAAGACTTAAAGTGACATAGGGCAATCTATAAGATGGTATTTGTTGGTGCACTTAGGTTTAAAATGTTTTTCATGCATTTAGAAGCTTGTTTTCATCCTCATATAAGCTTAAAGCCTTTGTTTTTATCAAGAAAATGGATGAATCTTTGTTTTAATTCAAAACCTTAAGCCAAACTCTTTCTAAACTTACTCTAAAGGTTTTAAGAAGGATTACACTAGTAATTGGGAGTTTGAGACCTCAAATCAAGTCCTTTTAGGCACTTTAAAGTACAACTAATTAAGGGAGCCTAGCACCAGTTGAACTGGTAGGGAAACTAGCTCAATTGGTTAAGCTCAATTGATTGTGGTGCAGTAAGGATCGGTTGCACCTTCAATTAATATTAGAAACCCCAATGATCACTTGCAGACCATTTAATGCCTAATGACTAGGCAATCGGTGATAGATCAATCAATGGTCTTTTATGAATTTTTGGGTTTCCAAGCTAAAAACCTATAAAGTGAAGAGTCTTAAAACATTTATAAATATGAAAACTACTATATTCAATTAGAAAAACCTTCTTTCTCTTACTCAAAGCTCTTCATCTAAGTGCATTGATTTCATCTTTGCAAATCCCAATAGTGCACTTATATTGTGAGCCAAACTTATATCTAGGATTGGAAACATTAAAACATTCCTTATTTACTCATTTTGAGTGAAGAGACATTAAGTAGGTGAAGTACTTGAAGGGATTGTAAGTGCCCATGGGAGCCTGTGTATCCAATTGTAAAGCTTGAAGACTTGGGTTATAAACCTTGATGGTAGAATCTTCACTTAGTTAGGTAGTTGAGAAGAGTAGATGTAGACATATTACCAAACTATTATAAAAGAGTTTGCATATCGCTTCTTTTTATGTTTTACTTAATTGTTGTCTTGCTTTAAACACCTAATTCAAACACCATTTTCCATCTCCCTGATGATCAATTTATGTATAACATATTTGGTACTACTTTTTATAGGTGTTTCTAGTGCTAAAAAATACTTAGAAGTGTTTTTAAGGTGAAAAAGAGGTGTTTGCCAATATTTTAAAAACACTTAGAAGTGATTTTTAGAAAAACGCTTGGAAGGTGTTTCATTTGAAAAAAATATTTTAAAAATGTTCAAATATTCCTAAAATATCCCAAGTATTGCCAGATACCCTCCATTTCTCTTGCACTCTTATCTTCTTTCTTCACTATCCTCTTCCTCCTACTTTCTCCATCTGAGTAGAGATTCTATAGTCCAAAGGCTCTCATCACTCTTATTCAACATGGTTGAACTTTATAATTTCCATTTTTTTCTTCATTTTTCTTTTGTTAATGTTTGATTGACTTGAATTGTTGGTTATAAGAGGCTCAATGGTGATGTCAAATGGAGGGAGAAAGCAAATGAGGAATAGTGATGGAGGTAATTGGTGGTATGTAGGGATATGTGTGGGTTAGTAGTGGAGATGGAGGCATGAGACTGGTATGGTTGATGATGGTTTGCTGCATTGTCATGGTGATTTGACTGCGTAGTGCCATTACTAGTGTATAATGGTGTTCGTGGAGAGGTTGCCTGTGGTGCGATAGATTTGAGATAAATGAAGGTGGTGATGAACATTATGGGGATGACAACGAGGGGAAAATTGATAGCGTGAGCGACCATGAAGATGGTGGGGTGACTAGTAGGAGAAAGGATGCCAATGCGTGGCTGCCATAGTTGTGGTTGAAGTGAGGCTATGATGGTGCAACCTATGGTCAGGCTTGAAGGTTAGCGATAGTGTGGTGATAAGATTTGAAGAAGGAAAAGTAGAATGGAGAAGAAGAAACTACCCACTCTAAAGAAAGCCAAAGTAGTTGCAAGAAAAAGGAAAAGTGAAGCATAAGTAGTGGTTGTACTCGGGTGATGCAACCTGTGCCTAGATTATAGAAAAAAATAAAAGGGGAAAAAAAATACCATTTTCTAATTTCTCAAATTTTCTTAAAAAATTTCATATTTTCATCCTCAAAGTTATGATTCTCTTTTCCAAAAATCTAACTTTTTACTTAAAAATTTGTTGGCAATGCTTTTGTAATGAAGCAATTATAATCATTTTTTAAATTGTATGTTTTTTTGGGTAATTTATCAATATTAAAAACGATTTTGTACTTATACAATATAGTCAAAAATATTATTAGAACCCTTTTTCCAAATTCTCATAAAATTGTTTTTCACAGAAGCACTATAAAAGAAAATACTTCTAGTAAAAACACTTTTACTAGAAGCATTATCAAATGGACTCTTAGAGTACGTTTGAAAGTGATTATAAGAGGTGTTTTTAGTCTTTCTAACATGGTTTTAAAAATTGGACCGGACCGACTGGTTCGACCATCGGTCAGTCACAGTTCCGATTCGATCTGGCTAATTAGACCAGAAAGCGATCCAATCGGAATTAGACTGCTTGAATCGACAGTCTGATCAGTGAACTGGACAAACTGATTGGTTTCATTCGAACTGAGCAACTCATTTTCCTTTTCCTTTCCTCCTTCCCCATGCAGTTGGTACCTCCACTATCGCCTGGAGCATCATCCCTTTGGCAGCACCCCTCGAAGGTGGGAACCCAGACCCAACCCACCCCTCTACCCACAGTGAGCTGAAAAGAGCCCTCCCTCCCCTCCACTGACCCCCAAAACGCTGCAAATCTCGTCATCTCACTGACAACACCCTCCCAGCGTTGGGAACCCCACCTTGCCCCCCTCCCTCCTACCACGAGCTGCAAATCTCGTATCAAGGCAATATGGGAGTTCTGGAGGTTGAAGGAAGTAAGTTCAAGAGGCAAAGGAAGAAATGAAGAGAGATTTTGACATCAACAAATTAATTCTTAGTATTTTCATTTTAATTTTTTTAAGGAATTTTATCATTTTGTATATTTTTAATTAAATTTAAACAAATATATTTGTAACAATAGTTTTTTCATTTTTATTTTATAATGTATGGTATAAAATATAGGTTCCAAAAAAAGAGTTTTGGAGAGGACAAGAAAAAAGAAATATGTAAGGAAATTTTGAAAGAAAATTATTTAAAGACATAATAATCGAAGTAAATTAAAATACTCTAATGCTTGGAAAATTACTTACAAAAGGTTATCTTTAATCTTCTTAAAACTATGCTATCAATGTGGTTCAAATCGCTACAAAAAGATGTACATTAATGTATGTTACGAAATAATGAGAATAGACAATAATAATAATAATAATAAATAGAATAAGAACACACATATTTACGTAAAAAATCTTAAATGGGAAAAACTATTGGTAGAGGAGAAGAAGATCCACTATGTCAAAAAATTGGTATAAGAGGGGAGAGTTATAAGCGGTTACAATAGAAGTATAATCATCATCATAACTCTAAAACTATACATCATCACACACACACACAATTGTATCATGTCAACATAATGATATAATATGGTTACCATTCATTGTTATGTCATTTCACAAAATATGAAAGATTGGTTGTATCATAACATTGCTCAAGAATTGTAGTTCAAGAATAACTTTTTATTTATTTTATTAAACAAATTATTAGGAAATAAATTATGGTAAAATCGTAAAAGTGATTCTAGGAGACCTAAAATCAATTTCAAAAGAGGCCTTAATAAGTGATTATTGATAAATATATTTACAAGAAATATTTGGTAAAAAGGATGAAATAGTCCCTAAATTGTGTAACTAACATTTCCCATGTTTTTTTTTGAAAAGTAACCCATTTTTGACATAAATGCTTTTTTATTATTTCAAGTATTTAGATATATGTTTTAAAATAAAATGTTATTTTTACAAGAAAATAACGAGGGTATTTTTATCAAAATAAAATAATAAAAGAATAGAGGGTTAAATTTAAAAAATTGGGTTTTTATTGATCCATTTAATCAAATAACCTATATATAAAAAGTGTTCCATTATAAGTAAATCAAATCCCCAAATTGTGAAATTAAATCAAATTGTCAAATTCAGAGGCTTATGGTACTTAAGGAATATGGTAACACATGCATGGCAAATCAAAAGAGAAAAAGAATCTAGTTTGGTGGAGTTTGTCAATTAGTGTCTTTTTTTTTTTTTCACTTTTTTGTTCGTTTGTTCCTTTTTTGTTTTTTTTTGTTTTGTTTTGTTTTGTTTTTTTTTTTTTTGAAGTTTTAAGAGAAAACTGGCTTGGCATAGTCGCTAATCGTGTTCTGACCTCATAGGTAGCTATTAAACTAAAATACAAGAAGCATAACCCTCAAACACAGCTGCCCACAGGATTTGAAAAAGAGAAGCAAAAGTAAAGGTAAAGAAAATCTCCCTTTTGTATCTCTGGTTTGCCGAGACATGGCCATCTCGGACATCTCTTTAGACTCCGAGACACCATTCCTTGAGGACGCCGTGGAGGGTGTTGTGGACTACAGAGGTGTTCCAGCCAAGAGATCTAGATCTGGTGGTTGGAGGTCTGCCTCTTTCATCATCGGTAAGCTCTACTGGGAAATCGTTTGCTTCCCAGCAAGCTCGTGGAATTTGCTTTTCTGACAAACCAAACAACTTTTCCTATAGTCTTGTATAGAATTAAGAGCAGTTTTTATATCTATAGGTGTGGAACTGGCGGAGAGGATTGCTTACTATGGCATATCATTCAATCTTATAAGCTATCTTACGGGGCCACTGGGGCAGTCCATGGCCGTGGCTGCCCAGAACGTTAATACATTTAGCGGGGCTGGGTGTCTACTCCCTTTGCTTGGGGCATTCGTTGCAGATTCCTTTCTGGGTCGATATCGCACTATTGTTATTGCATCTCTTCTCTACATCCTGGTTTGTCTCACTCTTTATCTTATTCTTGTGATATCTGGTGGTTGGTCATGGGATACCTTTTATTTTACATAAAGAAATCAAAGGTAGTCTATGTAGTTGTTGAGAGAATTATAGCTAATAAATCTTTTTACATTGTAAGAGTAGGTGTGTTAATATGTACCAATTGTAAAAGTCGATCACAATCCTATCACTTGGAGATTTTTTTGAATTGAATAAGACGTGTAGATTTAGAATCGTTGTCCACTAGCCCATAACTGATGGGACTGGTCGGCTTGGCATTAATCAACTTTAATACATGTTATTCTACTCCATATATTCTTTCAGTTCAGGACAAGTGTCCCACACACATTATGTATCATGCGCTACGGCTATGTATTATCTATTGTCCTTTTTTGATCATGAGATGCTCTCGGCGGGTTTTCCTTTTTCTTTTTGTCCTTATTTTCTTGTCCAATCCTTATTATTGTAGTAAACAGAAAAAAGAAAAAAAAGAAGAGAGAGAGAGAGTATAGTTGAAAGGGAGGTAGGGACTCGGCTATTAGTATTTTGAATAAATAAAATATGATATAGAAGGGACCATTTTGTGGCTGCTTCTTATGGATTAGTTTAGACTCTAGGTTATAGTAATTAGTCATGTAACACCCCAAAATAAACTTTAGGGGCAAAATAGTAAATTAATGAATTAATTAATTAAATTTATTAAAGGTAAAAGAGTCATTTTACAATTAAAAATCTTAAGTATAAATTAGATTTTTCTCTTATCTTCCTTATTCAGAAAACTCTATTAACCAAAAATCAAAGAATTAGAGAACATAGGGCTAAAGGTTTGGAGGTTTAGAGTTTGAAGTTCAGATTTTTTCAGGTAAGATTCTAACCTTAGTTAATATTTTATATTCGTTAATTAGTTTTGAAGACATTAGATATTTTTTTGGAATATCTCAATTTTGATTAGAGTTCGTTTAATTAATTTATAGGTCAAAAAGATTAAAAATTATTAACATAGTTTGATTTATTAATGGAGATCAATAAATTTTGATTATTCAAATGAATAGATCTAGATAAAAAAAAAAATTATATAGTTTCGGATGTGAAAATTACATAAAATTTGTGAGTATGGAGGTTAAAAGTTTTGGCTTTAGAGAAAAAAATAAAAAAATAAATAAAAATGTTGAAAGATGCGTAGGAAGGATTTGGAATGTTGAACAAAAGAAAAGAAAAAAGAATTGCATGGGGTATTTGTTAAGTTTCAGTAGGAGATTTAAATAATAGTAATAATAGTTTAATGCAAATAAATATTCTTAAAAGATTTAATTTAGATAAGTTAGAAAAAAAGAAATAAATTATTATTTAGGAAGTTGAAAATAATATTGAATGATAATAATATTAATATGAGAAATTAATTAGGATCTCTAATACTAAATAAAATATTTTTAAGATTGTCAAATGTATATATTTAGATAAATAATCAATAATCAATATTGTGTATGATATTATGTTAGGTGAGGAGTAAATTCGTCAAGCTAGATACTTTAAGTTTTTGAGCGCTTCTTCAAGATAAGGGAAAATTAATGTAGATTTTTATAAAAGAAAATAGTTTCATTTTTATATTGTATTTTGAAATATGTAATAATATTATTTTTATCTTTTTGCATGGATCAAATATGTGTTTTGTATGGAAAGTATATTTGAGAATTTTCATTGTTTATGAAAATGAAAAATTTTGAAGATATGATATTTTGTTTTGTAAGTTTGAATTAATAAAATAAAGTGTTTTGACTCTGATTTCTATGACCCTAGTCAATGGGTTATAATTATTGACATATTCGGCCCTAATCAACGGGTTATAATAGTTGATATTATAGGTTATAGTAATTAGTGAAGGGGATTATTAATATGCGATTAATTAGGATCAATTCAGGGTTTAATTTGAGGTTAATTAACAAGATTAATTTATAAGTTAATTTAAAGTAACTTGGGCAATTTCATAATTCCAAATTTGGAGTGAAATGAGCATCACATATCAACAAACTAAAGGGGCATTAATTGCATCAAAGGTGGTTCTTGTCACTTTTGTTAATAGAGGAAGGTCCAATGCACACCAAACCCTAGGGCATGTGATAAATTGTAAAAGGTTAAATTTTGTCCTTCTACAAATGCCCCTTTAAAATGTTATTCAAGGGCACAAGTTCCATGTAGAAAGTGAACAATTTTTAGATTTTTTTTTTCATCAATAGAGTTCACGAATAGAACTTAAGTGGTATTAGAACCTTATTTTATTTGAAACATTGACTGAATTTGCAATATTTTCCATATTGCCTATGTACCCAATAAGGATTAAGTCATAACGTATTTCAAAGAAAATTTTCTTTGTTCTTTATTTTAATTTTTATTTTTTTCAACTAACATTTTTCAAAATTTTTAATTTCTTATTTTAATTTTTTATTGTTTTTTAGGTCTTGTGAGCATATCCTAACTTTTGTCTAAATCACCCTAAACCCCTAAAGAGATTTATATAGGCTTCTCTCTTAAGTGAGTTGGGTCCAACTTACGCTTAGGTCACTTAATCTAGTTCACTTGGGTCATAAGTAATTAGTGAACCCTATTTAGCTCCAATTAATTAATTAGCCAAATTTAGAAAGGTCATTCATAAGATTTATTGTAACATGTTATTTTTACTAAAATGCTCTTATACACACTTATGAACTATAAATCCAAAATCCCTCATACAAACATGCCACCATGAATTAGTAGTTCAAGTGAGGATTACTAGGACCCATAAGAAAACACAAACTCCATTATAATCTAATCTTAAGAAAACATAAACTCCCTTATAATCTAATCTTGAAATTGATTCAACACTTCACTAAAAAGAGTCAACTTTAATCTAGTATCATTTGATACTACAATGAGGCAATGTGGGATCTATGACCTACTATCCATTATATGTAGACCACCTATGAACTGATATTTGTAATTTAACCAAATAATGTAATTAACCTCTTAAAATTACCTTTCCAATCCTTAATTTACATATCATTCTATTATGTGATCAACTAACATACTCTAACTCACAAAGAGTATAAGTTAAATTTCTCTAAAAAAATTACTATAGTCATAGTTTTCTTGATCACATGTCTTATAATCATCCAAGATAACACACTATCTCAATCATATAAGATATCATGGTGTCTTCATTGACAATACCTATTGCCACCAACTTCCATCAATAATGACCCAATCCATAGTGAATATATGACCGCCTTAAGGTCTCACTTATAGGTCAAAATATTCTGTTGATTTCAGTACAGACTTAATAGCTAATGTCATGATTCACCATAGGTTTTGTCCAATATGTAACCATACACATTAGTGTACTTATCATGGGAAATCATCTTGTAGTGTAGTACCTCTAATTAAGAGGTACTACACTACAATCTTTGTCGGATTGCCCTAAACTGATTGTAAACCACTTATCACCTTAAATAGAATCCATGACTTGGATCTTCTATATAGCTCCTAATGGATTGAAGTCATATACAATGCAAGTGATATAGACATGAATGCTCAAATAAAGATTAATTAATGCAAAAATTGATAATAAAGATAACTAAAATCATAAATAGATACATTTATTAATGAATCTAAACTATGTTACATCATTTCATGCTTTCTAGGGCTCTATCCTAACACTTTGGCATGTCTTGAGTCTAGGTTTGGACCTTAGCATATCTTAGGCTAGGCTTGTACATAGGCATGTTAAGCTTGGATTCATTGACTTGACTCATGCTCATTGAGAACATCAATGCTTAATTTTGGATTGAAGATGTCTCAAACTTAATCTTCAAATCTTCGAAATTCATCTTTGAATCTTTGCACTTGTTTTTAAATCTTGCAACTTGATCTACAAATTTTCAAACTCAATTTTTAGATCTTCGAGTTTAATCTTAGATTCTTTAAAGTTGTTCTTCATATCTTTGAACTTAATGTTCAAATTCTGAAAGATTTGAAAAACTTCTAAATCCCTGAGTCTAATGATGATGAGTCTATGAGATTTTAGGTTCTACTTATGTCATTGATGAAAACTTTAATAATGATGATGATGATGATATATATATATATATATATATATATATATATATATATATATATATATATATTAATTTTTAACTATGGTTGGTGAAAATTGTGTGATTCTTGGATTTTAGATTATAAATTCTCATGTGCCGATATAAGAATTGTTTTGCCGCCTAGAAGGAATGTCATGTTAGTATTGTTCTAATGGGTAATGTTCTAGCTCTAAAGCCATTAAAATGGGTACTGTGAAGGTGATGATGTTTGATGGTATTGTAAGGACATTGTCTGATGTTAAGCATGTTCCAGAATTGAGGAGTTTGATTTTTTTAGGGTCTCTAAATACTTTGGGTTATGATTTTTCTACAAAGAATAATATTATGAATATTAATAAAGATTCTTTGGTAACTATGAAGGGATAAGATAAAAATTTTATATAACTTAATTGGGAAGATAACTTTAGGTAAAGTTATAATGGTGGAGCCACACCATGAAGAGTCTTATAATAGTGTTGAAGAAGTTGTCAGGATACAAGATCACGACAAGATGTTCATATTAGATGAAAAGAATAAAAATAAGATGATTAAGACTCCTCTTTCAGCTAAGGATGATAACTAGGATAAGGATGAGGCTAGTTGCAAAAGGAATGAAGTTACTAAAAAACAAAAATAATTTAGACAAAAGGATAAATGCAAGATGATCAAGACTCTGTTATCAGCTAAGAGTACTTATTAGGATAAGGATGAAACCAATTTAAGGAATGAAGTTATGGAAAAAACAAAAATCATTTCTTAAATAAAGTTTAATGAGAATTTGAACTTGACACATACTTACTCTCATTGATAGTGCAATGGTGGCAACCTACACATAAAGGGTGCAGAGGTGGGTATTAAGAAGATAGACCAAATATGGAGTAGTAGAATTTGAGTTAAGGTAGAGATTGTTAGAGCAATTTTGATTCAAATGATTTATTTTTATTTTTATTAGGTTCGCTAAATTACTATTTTTTAATTTGATTAAGATTTGGAAACTCACTATTTAATGTTAGCCCATAATGCTTCATAAATATGTAGCGTTATATAAGATTTATAGTGAAAGTAAAAAAAAGTGAGTTGTCGAAGTGTTAGCATAGTGAGAAGAGTGAACAGGAATAGACGTAGTGTATTAGGTTATAGGTAAAGAGTTTGAGAAAGAATTCTTAAGTTTATCAGAGAATTTGACCTTCCATTCTTGTGGATGTAAGTAATTACATTGAACCATGTAAATCTTTTGTCTTCTCTCTTTTTCTCTATTCTTCTACTAGGTTTGGATGTTGTCATTTCCCAGATAATCCGGTTCCCTAGTATTGAGCTAAGCTCAGGCTAGAACTAGGATTAGTTGGGAATTAGTTCCAGATCAACTAAACTAGGGCCACGAAAGAGTTGGCTCCAACCCAAGCCTTGAAAGCCCAAGTCTGGCGTAACCTGGCCCTATTACACCCCTGATTGTAGCTTCTTACATTATTGAAATTAGCAATCAATAAAGTCAGGTTATTTTCTATGAACAACATGATTTGTGTTTTGACATGTTTCAACTTCCAGTTATCTGCCCCAGTATAGCTAGCGCTGTTAAACTTTCTAACGGAAGAATCACCACCATCAGATTCTAAACTCTCTCCTCTAAATATCTATTTATAGTCTTACAAAGAAAATTGGTAATAATAGGAAGAACACCATTTAAAGGACTAATATAAACACTAAAAATCTTAAAGGCTCTCAAGAAAACTCTTCTGCTGTAATTGAATAATTACTATCATTGACTTGAACTACTACATATTGCAGGGACTAGGCTTGTTAACCCTGTCGGCTATGCTTCCTTCTCTGATCCCTTCCTTCTGCCAAAACATTGACAATCCTCCCCAGTTCCAAGTAGTCTTATTCTTTTTCTCTCTATATCTAGTAACAATTGGCCAAAGTGGGCACAAGCCTTGCACTCAGGCTTTTGGAGCTGACCAATTTGATGGACAACATCCAGAGGAGTGCAAAGCTAAGAGCTCGTTCTTCAACTGGTGGTATTTTGCTCTATGCAGTGGTATTTCAGTAGCTTTCTTGATCTTGAGCTACATTCAAGAAAATCTTAACTGGGTTCTTGGATTTGGAATCCCCTGCATTGTCATGGTGGCAGCGCTGCTCCTTTTCTTGCTTGGAACTAAGACTTACCGTTATAGTATCAACACCAATGAGGAAAACCCATTTGTGAGAATTGGCAAGGTGTTTGTTGAAGCAACTAGGAATTGGAGAACCATGCCATCACTGAAAACTGCAGAGGAGGTTGCTGGAGAGACCCTGCCTCACCATGGTTCCCATCAGTTCAAGTATGATTATTAGGTTTGGCGTATTTCAATTTTTTTTCCATTAAAAAAAGGGGAGGGGGGGAAGCGCATATTTTACAGCAATGAATTTTGTAAATGAGGGTCTTGTATGAATTTCTTTCTAATTTTCAAGACTTCAGTGGTGGTGTTTGTTTTTTGGCTGAATAGAAAAAGCCAAAATATTTGGCTTTTTTTATTCAGCTAAAAGTAACCTGTTAATATCATTTAACATAATTAAATTGAACATATTGATAACAAGTTCACTTTAGTTATGTTGGATGATGTTAACAGGTTACTTTTAGCTGAATAGAAAAAGTCAAATATTTTGGCTTTTTCTATTTAGCCAAAAAACAAACACCACCTTTAAGTAAAAATGGTCTGAATTCAGATAATTATTTTAGTATGTGTACTTCGACTGTAACATTTCGATCACTTGGCTCTCTTTCAGTTGTGACAGGTTTCTCAGCAAGGCCTTGCTTACACTAGACTGTTCGAAGGAGGATGGAAAGGCATGTAGCTTCAGTGACGTTGAAGAAGCGAAGGCAGTTCTAAAGCTGTTTCCCATATGGATTACTAGTTTGGTGTTTGGTATCTTGCCAGCACAATTATCCACTTTCTTTACCAAGCAAGGAATTACTATGGATAGATCAACTGGCTTGGGTTTTGACATACCGGCTGCTTCACTTCAATCCTTGAATACCACCACCATTGTCATCTTCATTCCCATATATGACCGCATTTTGGTTCCTATTGCAAGACATTTAACCAGGAAGCCTTCTGGCTTATCAATGCTTCAGAGAATTGGAACGGGGATGTTTTTATACATCATTTCAATGGTAATTGGAGCATTAATAGAGGTGAAACGGCTCAAGAAAGCTGAAGAACACGGCCTGGTTGATACACCAAATGTGACCATTCCAATGAGCGTGTGGTGGTTGGTTCCTCAATATGTATTGTCTGGAGTTGGGGATGCGTTAGCCATGGTAGGTTTTCAAGAATTTTTCTATGATCAGGCCCCAAATGAATTAAGGAGTGTTGGTATTGCCCTCAACCTCAGTATTTTTGGGTTAGGGAGCTTCCTGAGCAGCTTTCTCATCTCTGCCATTGATAAAGTAACCGGTGGAGATGGCCATGATAGCTGGTTCAATGATAACCTCAATAAAGCACATCTTGATTACTTTTATTGGCTTCTTGTTGGGCTCGGTCTATTAGGATTGGCTGGTTATTTGTATTTTGCAAAATCTTACATTTATAATAAGAGAGGTATTGTATGAATGCACTTCATTAATCATAAGACCCTAAATGATCAGTGGCAGAGCCAGCAAATAGCTTGAGTGGGGCAACATGTAACTCTTTATTTAGGGGGGACAAAAGTTGCAAATGGCCCGGGGGAGCAACATGTAACTCTTTATTTAAGGGGGACAAAAGTTGAACAAAAAACATTTATTGTCTAGTGGTAAATAAAGAAATTCTTCTTTGGATCCACCCTGGTCTTATAGTCGTACTTTTTTGCAACAATCTAGCTATTTCATTAATTTGTATGTCTACATGTTTCAATTAATACACACAAATGATCTATTACCATCAAGTATCAAAGGATGCGTGAGATGTGATTTCATCTTCTTGTAATTAGGCCTCTCAATTAAAGCCATTTAATTAGGGGACTTTTGAACCTTTTGGGAAGACTCATTCAAAATCTTCAAGGAGAATCCAATTGAAATTGAAAAGCTTTTATTCCCTCTTCAATTCACTCTTCTATAAATTTAGTAGGTATCCAAATGAAGTACGGAAAGTTGATTAAAAAATATAGATAGTATCATAGAAGACCCATAATTCTTAAGCAAATTCATAATAGTCTTTCTTCCAAATAAAATCATATTCTCCAAATGAATTAAAAAATTATGCAAAAGAAATTAACAGGACAAGACAATCTTCACATGGTCTAAACTAGTGATGTGCGAAAGATGTATTAAAATACAAGAAACATGACCCACAAATACAGTATACACAACTTCACCCGCAGTTTGGAAAATAGAAGTGGTTGAAAGGAGAAAATCTCCCTTCTGGTCATTGTGTTTCACTAAAACATGGCCATGGCTTGATGGGATAAACACAAACAATGCACAACCAGATTTTATCCCCTCTTGTGAGAAACTAATAGGAATCAATCAAATAGAGCAACAAGAATTCACCCAATCAACAAGTATATGAACACCAACAATTTTTAGCATGGAAAAACTTCTCCAATGTGAGAAGTAAAAACCACGGGATCCTTAGGCAACTTAAAAACTCCACTAATATAATCAATGGGTTACACAATTTTCTCTAGATAAAACTAGAGGCATACATAAACCATATCTCAAAACAAATTAATCTTGGCAATTTCAACAACTTTGCATAAAGACAATGGAGGAATCTTACCAATCACAACCACTGTTCTCAGACTTAAATTTAACTGTTTTGAACTCCAAATACAACCTCCACTATTTAGAATGAATATCAATGAGTTCTGAACATGCTCACCAAAACTTAGCTCAATCGAACCACAGATAACCTTGATCGGAGCTCATGATCAAAATTGTCTTGATAGAAAACTCACCAAAATAGAGGCTCTATTCTTGGACTAAAAAATGATTGTTTGGAACTTTAAATTCGATCTCCACCGTTCAGATTGAAGATCAATGAGTCACAAACCTCTCCTCCAAATTTCAGGTTGATCGGACCACAGACGAAGTCGGATCGGACCTTTGATGAAATCTGGACAATGAAGAAAAACTGAGTTTTTCTTTCTAACTTCAAAAAGGGTGGTTCTCCCCTTCTCTTTTTTTTTTTTTTTTTTTCTCCTTTTACTCTCCTTTTCGTCTACTTCTAGTGGCTGCAAAAAAAATTGGAAGAAGAAGAAGTAGAAGAAGAGGGATTCTTCTTCTAACCCTTTTATATAAAGGCCTAAGAGGCCTTAAATTTTGGGCTCTTAATTTGGGCCTTCCACATGAGGAAAAACCCAACAAATCTCCCTATTTCCGATTATGTGGAAGGGCTCGCCATCCCGGCGATTGAACAACAAACTTCAAGCTTTTCCCTTGGTAAGGACTTCGTTAACATATCTGAGCCATTGTGATTGGTATGTATCTTCTCAAGTTCAAACAAGTTGTCATTGAGAGCATCTCTCATCCAATGATACCTCACATCAATGTGCTTCGATCTTGCATGAAAGATAGAATTCTTACTAAGGTGAATGACGCTCTGGCTATCACAATATACCACATAGTGCTGCTGCTAAACCTGAGCTCATGTATGAAACGCTTCATCCATAATAACTCTTTACATGCTTCTGCTGCTGCAATGTACTCTGCCTCTATTGTAGAAAGTGCAACATATTTTTGTAGTCTTGATTGCCAAGACACAACACCTCTTGAGAATGTCATCAAATAGCTTGAAGTAGACCTTCTATTATCTACATCCCCTGCCATGTTTGAATCAGTGTAGCCAACAAGTACTGGTTTCCCACTTCCAAAAGTGAGTTTCAACTTGGAAGTGCATTGTAAATATCTCATAATCCACTTGACTGCCTCCCAATGTAGTCTTCCTGGATTAGATAGAATGTGGCTAACAATATCAACTGCATAAGTTATGTCTGGTCTAGTACATACCATGACATACATCAAACTTCCTACTATTGAGGCATACGTAACTCTTCTCATGTCTTCCTTCTCCTTATTTATAGAAGGGCTATGTCTGCTGCTTAGCTTAAAGTGACTAGCTAGAGGAGAACTAACCACTTTAGTTTTGCTCATGTTAAATCTTTCAAGTACCTTTTCAATATTTTGCTCCTGTGACATATGCAGCTTCTTGGATGCTCTATCTTTCTTAATTCTAATACCAAGAATTTTCTTTGCTGGCCCCAAATCCTTCATGGAAAAGGATTTGCTTAACTGCTTCTTCAGCTTATCCATTCTTGAAACATTTATGTCAACAATCAAGATATCATCAACATAGAGCAACAATATAACAAAATCATCATCAGAGAATTTCTGCACAAATACACAATGGTCAAAGGTAGTTTTTCGGTAGCCTTGCTCCCCCATAACTGATTCAAACTTCTTATACCACTGCCTCGGTGCCTGCTTCAAGCCATAGAGACTTTTTTTCAACTTACACACATAATCTTCTTTTTCTTTTACTGTGAAACCCTTTGGCTGTTCCATATAAATTTCTTTGTCTAAATCACCGTGGAGAAATGCAGTCTTAACATCCATTTGCTCAATCTCCAAATCAAGACTAGTTGCCAAGCCCAAAACTTCACAAATAGATGATATCTTAACAACAGGAGAAAAAATCTCATCAAAATCAACACTTTTCTTTTGACTGAACCCTTTGACAACCAATCTAGCTTTGTAACGTGGCTGTGAAGTGTGTTCTTCTTGCTTCACTCTATAAACCCACCTGTTCTTCAAAGCTCTTTTTCCTTTTGGCAACTTGACAAACTCAAAAGAATGATTCTCATGCAATGAATTCATCTTATCTTGCATAGCATCAACCCACTTCATCTTATTTTCATCTCCTATGGCTTCCTCAAAACTTTCAGGTTCCTTCCCATCAGTTAGTAATACATAATCATCAACAGAAAACCGTGTAGAAGGATGTCAGTCTCTAGTAGACCTCCTAAGTGGAATATTTGGTGGAACCTCTGCTACAGGTGACTGCTCATGAACATCATCATCCATCTCAACCTGTGTGGGAATTTCAACATCACCAATGTCATGTTGGTCATCATGTGCTTCATCTTCAACCTATGTAGGAAGATGTGTCAAAGGAATTGGAACTAAGTCAATCAGATTATCACTATACTGAAACTCTGTTGTAGCAGTCTTCTCAATGTCTCGTATGGTGATCTTCCATGAACATAGCATCTCGACTTCTTATAAGTTTTTTCTGCACCGGATCATAAAACCTGTAACCAAGCTCATCCTAACCATAGCCAATGAATACACAAGGTCTTGTCTTAGCATCAAGCTTAGACTTCTCATTTTTCGGAATGTGCACAAAAGCCTTGCATCCAAAGACACACAAGTGATCATAAGAGATTTCATTATCTAACCAAATTCTATCCAGAACATCAAATTCTAAAGGAACACATGGTGTAAGATTGAGAGCATGTACAATAGTATTGAAAGCCCCACCCCAAAAGGATCTTGGCAACTGTGACTGCGAAAGTAAACATCTCAACCTTTCAACCAGTGTCCTATTCATTCTCTCAACCAACCCATTCAACTGAGGAGTCTTAGGAGGTGTCTTTTGATGTCGAATACCATGTTGTTTACAATACTCATCAAAAGGACCAGAATACTCACCCCCATTATCAGTTTGAATGCATTTCAATTTTTCGCCAGATTGTCTCTCAACAAGAGCATGAAATTGCTTAAACACCTCTAACACTTGACCTTTTGTTTTTAAGGTGTACACCCAAATCTTTCTTGAATGATCATCTATAGAAATCACAAAATATAGAGATCCACCAAGTGTTTTTGTTTTCACAGGACCACACACATCAAAATACACTAAATTAAGCATACTTAGCTTCCTTGTATGATGGTGTGTTTTGAATGCAACTCTGGTCTGCTTTCCTGCTAAGCAATGAGCACACTTCAAAGATCTCTTCTTCAAACTAGAAAGAAGATTTCTCTTAGCCAAAATCATCAAGCCCTTCTCACTCATGTGATCGAGTCTTTTGTGCCAAAGCTCAACCGTGCTATCATCATCCACTGCATTGATACTGGAATCCATTACCCTTGCTTGCATCAAATACAATGAGGAACACTTCTTTCCTTTTGCTATCACCATAGAACCTCTGGTGAGCTTCCACTGACTGTCACGGAAGGTGTTGCAGAACCCTTCATCATCAAGCTTACCTATGGAGATTAAATTCATGCGGATATCTGGAATGTGCTTGACATTCTTCAAAATCAACACAGTACCATTACTAGTCTCCAAACGCACATATCGCATACTAATGGCTTTAGCTGAGCCATCATTACCCATCCTAACACTTCCAAAATCACCAGATGTGTAAGATGTAAAGAAGTCTTTTCGAGGTGTAGCATGGATTGAGGCACCGCTATCAATCACCCAACTAGTCTCCTTGCAAGCAAAATTAACAACATCACTATCATAAACAATAAGGAAATCTGAAATGGGAGTGGCAACTCGGTCATCTTCACCACTATTGTCATTCTTCTTGTCTTTCACTTTCCCTTGTTTCATATCTCTCTTCAATTGGCGACAATACTTCCTTATATGCCCTTTCAAATGGCAATAGTGACACTCAACATTGGCAAACTTGTTAGTCTTACTTTTGCTTCTATCTTTGTTCTTCATACCTCTACTCTTACTCATTTCCCTCTTTTCAATAACTAGGACATCTGACTGTGAGGAAGAACCCTATGAATTTCTTCCCATCTCATCATTCAGAACACAACTCTTAACCAAATCCATATTCATAGTACCATCTAGGGCTGAGTTAGACAAAGAAGTTCTAAATGTCTCCCACGAGTCCGGCAATGTACCAAGAAGCCACAACCCTTGCACCTCTTTCTTAAACTTGATATTCATTCCAGCCAACTGATTAATAATACCTTGGAATGTATTCAAGTGATCTATCATAGGAGTTCCATCTTGATACTTCAAGCTAATCATCTTCTTGATCAGAAACAATTTATTGTTACTAGCCTTTTGAGCATATAACTGTTCGAGCTTGTTCCATAGACTCCATGCATGTTCCTCTTCACTAACATGATTGAGAACATTATCATCTACCCATTGTCTGATATAACCACAAACCTGTCAATGAAGTAAATTCCATTCTGCATCAGTTTTATTTTCTGGCTTTTCAGAAGCAAACATAGGCAAATAATAATCCTTTACATACAATAAGTCTTCCATTTTTCCTTTCCAAACATGATAATTGGAGCCATTCAGAGTAATCATTCTCTACTTGTATTGTTTTCCATTGTTCTACACAAGACACAAATTATCTTGAACTAATGCTCTGATACCACTTTGATGGGATAAACACAAACAATGCACAACCAGATTTTATCCCCTCTTGTGAGAACCTAATAGGAATCAATCGAATAGAGCAACAATAATTCACCCAATCAACAAGTATATGAACACCAAAAATTTTTAGCATGGAAAACCTTCTCCAATGTGAGAAGTAAAAACCACGGAACCCTTAGGCCACTTAAAAAAACCACTAATATAATCAATGGGTTATACAATTCTCTCTAGATAAAACTAGAGGCATACATAAACCATATCTCAAAACAAATTAATATTGGCAATTTCAACAACTTTGCATAAAGACCATGGAGAAATCTTACCAAACACAACCACTATTCTCAGACTGAAATATAACTGTTCTGAACTCCAAATTCAATCTCCACCGTCCAAAATGAAGATCAATGAGTTTTGAACGAACTCACCAAAAATCAGCTCAATTGAACCACATAACCTTGATCGGAGCCCATGATCAAAACTATCCGGATAGAAAAATCACCAAAACAAAGGCTCTGTTCTCGGACTGAAAGACAACCGTCCGGAACTCCAAATTCGATCTCCACCGTTGAGATTGAAGATCAATGAGTCACGAACATCTTCTCCAAATTTCAGGTTGATTGGCCCACAGACGAAGCAAAATCGAACCTTTGATGAAATCTGGATAGTGAAGAAAAATTGAATTTTGCTCTCTAACTTCAAAAATGGTGGTTTTCTCCTTCTCTCTTTTTTCTCCTTCTACTCTTTTTTCTTCTACCTCGGGTGGCTGCAAAAAAATTGGAAGAAAAAGAAGAAGAAGATGGATTCTTCTTCTAACCCTTTTATATAAAGGCCTAAGAGGCCTTAAATATGGGCTCTTAATTTGGGCCTTCCACATGAGGAAAAACCCAACATGGCTAACATGCTCCGAAGCCTGAAATCTCCCTTCCTGGAAGACACGGTCGATGGTGCCATTGATCATCAAGGTTATCCGTCCAAGAGATCCAGCTCCGGTGGTTAGAGATCTGCAATTTTTATCATAGGTAAGCACCGGAAACCATAATTTGTTCTTCCTTTTTCTCCCGTACACCCAATAACAATATGCCATATAACTTCATGCAAAATGGAGAATTTGCAAAGGTGTTGAAGTTGCGGAGAGGTTTGCTTACTGTGGCATAGGATCCAATCTTATAAACTATCTTACGGGACCTCTGGGGTGGTCCACAACCATGGCTGTTGCTAACGTGAATACATGGGGTGGGACGACGACCTTGCTACCTCTTTTAGGAGCTTTTGTTGCAAATTCTTATAACCTTGGTCAATATCGCACCATTGTTCTTGCTTCTCTTCTCTACATCCTGGTTGGTCTCTCTCTCTCTCATCCACTGTCCTACCATCCCATGGTGGTTGAATATGCCTTAAGTTTAGCTTCTTATTAGCGAAAATGGGTCCTCTACATACCCAGAACCACTGTTTTAGAATCATCATAAGAAGGGTCCTCTTCTTTGGGTTATTTGATTAATAAGACTAATTTTTGAAATTTAACCTTCGACCCTTTTTTTTAAATCTCATTTGGACAAAAATACCCTCATTGTTTTCTTATAAAAATAACCATCTCTTTTAAAACCTATGTAAATACTTAAAATGACAAAGGATATTTATGTAAAAAAATGAGTTATTTTTCAAGAAAAAATACGGAAATGGTTAGATTTACAATTTGAAGATTATTTAATCCATTTTAACCAAATAATTATTCTTATTATTAATTTTAGAAAAATTTAGATAATTTGGATTTAAATTTATAAATATAGATCGGAGAGTTTATCCTACAAAGTGCAAATGGAATAAAAAATTAGTATTAACTAATATGTATCAAAATTGAATTTGTATGAGATGAAAGAATCTTTAATTTACTGTTTGATATAATAGGATTTATACTTTGATTTTTGTACAACTTTTTTTTTTTTCTGAAAATTTTAAATATTATATATGTATCTATGCATATAACAATTCCATTAAAAAAGTGGTCAATTGCATTAAAAAACTTGAGCTTGCAAGCCCAAAGCTTTGGGGTCCATTGATTTAAAATAGTAAAAACTAAGCAAAAGAGCATAAAGTGATATTATTAATAGGTTATGGACAGCTAGCTGGCCATTAATCAACTATTATTCCACATCATATACTACATAGTACACCACAAAGAGTCCATGCACTCATTAATTACTTCTACGTCAAAAGCATTTTCCTCCATTAGTAAATGTGTTTGTGTATTTCTCATCCAAGGGGTTTCATAGCCTTATCTTGCTTTGACCACTTGTTAAAAATTGTCATCTTTTTATTTCCTAAGTAACAATCTACATTTGAAAATTTTAATTTTTGGGGAAGCACACTTGTGGATTAGGACAAACTTTATTAATTCAATAAGCTTGGTTAGTTCTAAATTTTAAAGACTTATCTATGGTCTCCCCACTTCCCAAGTTATTCTCAAAATACCAAGTATAAGTGGATTATTAGTCTAAGCACCATTGCGAGAAACAAATTCTTCTGGTAAAAAATAGAACGATCGATTTATATCTTTGACTTGGGTTGCTATGGATCTCAGGGGCTGAGCTTGTTAACTTTATCTGCTATGCTTCCTTCCCTCATCGCCTTCCAAAGCCAAAACGTGGACTACTTCACATCATATTCTCCTCCTCAGCTCCAGATAGTATTGTTCTTTTTCTCTCTATACTTAGTAGCAGTTGGGCAAGGGGGTCATAAGCCTTGCACACAGGCTTTTGGAGCTGATCAGTTTGATGGACAAAATCTAGAGGAGTGCAAAGCCAAAAGCTCATTCTTCAACTGGTGGCTTTTTGGTGTATCTACTGGTACTTCAGTAACTTATTTGATTGTCAGCTACATTGAAGATAACTTTAATTGGGGTCTTGGATTTGGAATTCCCTGCATTGTCATGGTTGCAGCCCTGCTTGTTTTCTTGCTTGGAACTAGAACTTATTGGTTTACAATCAAAGGAAATGGGGAAAGCCCATTTGTGAGAATTGGAAAAGTATTTGTTGAAGCCAGACCTTGACCATTAGGCTCTTGTTACAACAAAAGTTGCTTCCAATTTGTGGGTGATTTTCAGAGAATGCGTTTAGACAGCAGCCGGTTTGTTCAGTTACTCAAAAGAGCGAGTCTGGTTTATACACGCCATGCTCTATTATTGGCAGAACTCACCGTGAGACTAATATGCTTAAAGATGCATAGAAAACTCTTCCTTGTAAAGAATGTCCTGAAAATGTCAGTTTTGATTTTTGAAAATTGTTTTGAGTGCTTTTTGACATAGTATTCTAAGTTGCTTTCATAATTTTGTGATAATCATCTTCAACTTTGATTCTGTGAACCACAGGGGATAGGCTTGTTAGCGGTATCTGCTGTGCTTCCTTCTCCAAGCCCTTCTGAATGCCAAAAAAGTGATGAAATCGGTTCTTGTTCTCCTCCTCAGCTACAAGTAATCCTCTTCTTTTTCGCTCTATATCTTGTAGCAGTTGGGCAAGGTGGGCACAAGCCCTGTGTCCAGGCTTTCGGAGCTGACCAGTTTGATGGACAAGATCCAGCGGAGGGCAAAGCCAAAAGCTCATTCTTCAACTGGTGGTACTTCTCTATGTGCTTTGGTACTCTAATAACTCTCTTTGTCTTGAACTACATTCAAGACAACCTGAATTGGGGTCTTGGATTTGGAATCCCCTGTATTGCCATGGTGATTGCACTACTTGTTTTCTTGCTTGGGACCAAGACATACTGGTATCAGGGTTCAAAATCTTAGTCGAGACCGGTACAACTCGGCCGAGTCATATTCGCCTCAGCCATGGCCGGTACCAGGCCGATACCCGAGTTGGATATTTTATCAGTTTGCGAACAAACTCGATTGGATTGAAGATAAATGAACAGTCTTGGAGTGAATCCCATGGAAACTTTGAGACAACTCCAAGATCATGTTGTGACTAAGCTATTTGGGTAATTGGTAATGGAAAAAAAGGTAATATTGGAGTAGAAATGGTGGAGAAGATGAGAGGATCAAAACCCACGAAAATGAAAAATACAAAGAGTTAGAATCCTGCATCTTGGAGTCGCCGATGAGGTTGAAGAAGCACGCTTGCTTGTTCGGATCGCCCAAGTTCCCGCCGGAGATGGAATTGAGCAACATGACGAGGAGGCAGAGTTGCCGGACTCCGACACCACTGTTATTGACGGAGAACGACGGTGAGGTGGTTGATGGAAGTGGTAGAAGAGAGAAAGTGGGCCTGTTGAGGAGCTGCTTGAGACTTGTGGGTTTAGAGGAGAAATGAGTATCTTGAGAGAGAGAGAGAAGAGAGAATTATTTGACCGGTGGATGGATGGGGTTATGGCATCTAACAAAGATGAGGATTTGGGTTTTAAATAATCTAATGAAAATTATATTGATAAAAAATGAATAATGAATATTAGACTTATATCAAATAAATAGGAAATGAATATTTATATAATAATTAAAATTAATGAATAAATTTTATAAGAAAAATTATATTTATTTTTTTAAAGATGAATCATGGTTTTATTTTTTTAATAATTGAAAATATTTTTTAAAAAAGTTAAAATATTTAATTTAAACAATTTTTTATAAAAAAATTTACTTTTTATTATTTCATTTTCAATAAGAAACATTTATTATCAAGTGATTAAATTAAAATATTTTTAGAGATTTTTAATATTATTATAAATCATCCCAAAAGTATGCTTTTATTATAATTTGAATAATTTGAATATAATAGAAGTTTATTTTATTAATTTTTTATTCTACTTATTTGTATTTAATTTTTTTTTTAATAATTTTCATAATTTTTAAAAATTATTTTGAGCTCTTAAATTAGAATTTTTTCCGTATCACCCGATACTGATCCGAGATACCGAGATCGATGTGCCTCAGGATCTCTCGAGTCAATGACTGATACCGCTGACTTTGAACTATGACCGGTATAGTGTCAATGAAGATGAGAAAAGCCCATTTGTGAGGATTGGTCAGGTGTTTGTTGCAGCAGCTAGAAATTGGAGGACAACTGATTCGTCTCTAAATGTTGAAGAGGTAGCTCGAGGAACCCTACCTCACCAAGGTTCTCAGCAGTTCAGGTAAGAGAGATTTGTGTTTCTGCACTGATATTTAAAAAAGGTAGGCAAACACATAGTTCTCAGGGAAAATGATTTCGAATTCAATGCCATCAAGACGTCCACAAAGCATATTGGAACTCATCTAACATAGTATAATGTGACCCTAACTCTTGTTATAGGTTTCTTAACAAGGCCTTGCTTGCACCGGATGGTTCCAAGGACGATGGCAAGGTGTGTAGTGTCAGTGACGTTGAAGAAGCAAAGGCGGTTCTGAGACTGTTTCCCATATGGGTTACGTGTTTGGCCTACGCTATTGTGTTTGCACAGTCATCGAATTTCTTTACCAAGCAAGGAATTACTATTGATCGATCACTCGGGTCAGGGTTTGTGATACCAGCAGCTTCACTTCAGTCCTTTATCACCCTTGCCATTATCATCTTCATCCCCATATACGATCGCATTTTTGTTCCCATTGCAAGATCATTAACCAGGAAACCATCTGGCATAACAACGCTTCAGAGGATCGGAACTGGGATTTTCTTATCTTGCATCTCCATGGTAATTGCAGCCCTGGTTGAGATGAAACGGCTCAAAACCGCTGAAGAATACGGACTGATTGATATGCCAAAGGTGACGGTTCCAATGAGCATGTGCTGGTTGATTCCCCAATACATCTTGTTTGGAGTTTCGGACGTGTTCACCATGGTTGGTCTGCAGGAGTTTTTCTATGATCAGGCCCCAAATGAATTAAGGAGTGTCGGCCTCGCCCTCTACCTCAGTATCTTCGGTGTAGGGAACTTCCTGAGCAGTTTTCTCATCTCTGTCATCGACAAAACAACTAATGAAGATGACCAAGGTAGCTGGTTCAATGACAATCTTAATCAGGCACATCTTGATTACTTCTACTGGCCGCTGGCCGGGCTCAGTGCAGTTGGGTTGGCTACCTACTTGTATTTTGCAAAATCCTATATTTATAATAAGGGAAATACAATGTAAGTACCCTTCATTTTTATTATTATTGTTCCACCAATGTAGGATATAGTAAATACAAATTGTTATATTAGATGATCTCTGTTGAAAAATTCAAATATTTCAAATCATTTGTACGTGTTTTTTCTTTCGGGTGAATGGATATAGTGGGTTTTTTAATGTTTGATTTTAAATATAATATAATTTTTTTTCTTCCTTCTATTTTATTTTTTTATATTTTCATTTTCCCTCAAAATTTCCCCGTTACCAAACATAACTTTAACCTATACTAACCACTTTTTTAATACAAAAAGAAAATATGATAGAAGTGATGAGAACAATTATTTCAGGGTGCAACCTAGGTTTTGAAGTGGAATTTTTTACGAAGATTAAGAGGGTGTTTAGTAAATCAACTTAATAAATCAATTTAATGATGTAATATCTCTTAACAATTTAATTTGAGTTATTATATGGATTAAACATGTTTGACAAAATAACTTAGGACTTGTTTGGTAACTGTTTTCGAAAACAATTTTTTATTTTTTAGAACAAATAAATAGAAAGACACATTTGACAATCACAAAATAGAAAAGACAAACACAAAAAAGAAAACTATTTTTTGTTCTAAACAACAAAAAATGTAGTATTTTCACATAATATATTTGAATTGTTTTTAGTTATTTTTATTCATTTTCTAAAAATTGTTTTAAAAAATAATTATACAAATATGAATAATGATTAAAAAGAAAGTACTATATATAAGAATTATTTTTGAAACATCTTTAAAAACATAAAAAAATTAGTTAAAACATTTTAAGTTTTCAAACAAAGGTTTGTTCTACAAAAATATTGGAGAAGAGTTTTCAAAAACTGTTCTAAAAAATTGTTTTCCAAAGTTGTTTTCGAAAGTAGTTAACAAACATATGAAAAATTAATAATCAAGTTATGAGTGGTGTGGCTGTTCATTGTTGTTGCAAGCTTGTCCTTGTAAGAGGCTCCACGCTTACTCACTCACTTCAGGTCAGAAAACCTATTCATCATTTGCCTTCTCTTTTTGGTGTTGTCTTTCCATTTTTTTTAAAATAATAATTTTATATATTTTATTTATTAGTCTCATTTTCCAGATTTTTAATATTTGTACCATTTAAAAAAAAACATTTATTAAAAATAGTAATTATAAAATTGATTTAGGATTTATAGTAATATAAAAAAATATTTCTAAATTTATGAAATACTAATAAAAATTGTTTCTATCAACTTCTACAGACTTATATAAGCATGCTTGTGAAATCTAGTCGATTACTACCTGAACCTCTTGCACTCTCTTTTGCTTCCAAATCATCTAGTCTTCTATCCATCAAGTAATGCATACAAGCAACTAGCCTTTGCCTTGTTCATACCCTTTTCCCTTGGTTGCTCTTTGATCACTAGATCTTCCACATCAACCATGTAAGCCAAGAAATGAGATCTCCTCGTCTAGTGTCTTGATCATGAAATCTCCACTATACATCATGTCAAGAAGTTTCATCTTGATTATAACAAAAATCTATGCTTCGATGACACTAATATTATTCGAGCAATATAAAAGGCTTAAATCACCTAACTTAAGTTAAATTAGTGTTCAAACCCTAACTATGGATCTAATTTTTATTTTGAGTTTAATTCCACATTTAAGAAATGAAAGAAATGCTATGTTCAAAGGTCATTTTCACATATTTGTTACTTAACAAATCTCTCTATGGGCTCAAGCAAGCCATCAAATCAAATCCGGTAATTTCCTTTTGTTTACAAACATAATTATAGTCTCATCTTATTTTAGTTATGTAGATGATGCCATTATCATAGAGGACAAAGAATCTCTACTCAACCAATTATCCACAAGTTGAACATAGAGTTTGCATAGAAAGACCTTGGCACTCTCCGTTACTTCCTTAGAGTAGAAGTATGACACTTCCCTGGTGGCATCTATCTTTCACAAAATAAGTACACAAGAGATCTCTTTACCAAAGCTCAAGTGGCAAAGTGTCCTCCAATCTCAACCCTAGTAATTTGCAAGAGAAACCAGTTTCGTTGATGACAACAACCTTATAGATGCTACACAATACTGATTTCTAGTAAGGAGTCTCTAGTACCTCACAATTACTACACTTGACATCACCTATGCTATGAATAGAGTTCGTCAAAACTTCCAAGCAACAAAAAAGTCCAATATTTGGGCCATCAAACACATCCTTCGATGTATCAAAGGAATGCTTGACTATGGTCTTCACTATCTCTTTGAAAGCGTAATAAACCTATATGATTTCTTATACTTAAAATTAGGCTAGTTGTAAATGATAAAATTTTAAACGACATAGGATCACATGTAGACATTAAAGCATGCATTAAATGATAATAAATGAAATGCTTACCTTGATTAATGCCATGTAAAGCCATTTTCGTGCTCTACTGGTGTCCAAGAATATGCTCAGTTCATGATGGTATGAAAATTAGGGTTCAATGAGCTCTTCCCTTTCTACACCCAAGATTCAGTTCGTGTGTGCTCTCAAGACGAGTGTGCAGTGCGTGCCCTTTTTTCAGCTCCCAAGAAGAAGAAGCCTTCCTTTGCACTTATATATATATATATATCACACATTTCACACATTATTTGGACCACTTGACTTAATGGGTCAGTAAAGTGAATTAGGGTGAGCCCATAAAAAATCAAGCAACAATATGTGTTGAGCCCCATTATGGACCACAATGCAAAAATAAAATAACATTGGTTTATGATATTGTCACATTGATTATGTAAGTCCACACATAAAAAATTCCAACAATTCTCCCACGTGGATTACATAATCAAACATCACAACATATACATAATCATAAATCAATGTCCCATAGAATCTAATCAAAACAAATAATCAAAAGCAATCATACATGCTTCATTGCTTGATTCACAGGGAAATATACAATAATAACAATCCTTCCAACAATATCATAATATTACAATACCAGAAATGGCTCCCAACAACTTAATGCAACCTAGGCTCCCAACAACCCCATTTGAGATACATGTTCATGAAGCACAACTATGGGTAAGCCTTTTGTTAGTGGATCTGCCAACATACCTTTTGTTGACATGTGCTCAATATCAATAAGAGACTCTACCACTTTCTCCTTAACAAAATAGAACTTTACATCAATATGTTTAGAGCGAGAAGTACTCCTAGTGTTCTTAGAGAAAGAAACAACTGCGGAATTATCAGAAAATAATTTCAATGGTCTAGAAATGGAGTCAACAACTCCCAAAACTGAAATAAAATTCCGCATCCATATAGCATGACAACAAGCCTCATAACATACCACATACTCTGCCTCCAGAGTTGAGGATGTTGTAAGTGTCTGCTCGACACTTTTCCAAGATACAACCTCTCCTGCCATCACAAAAATATAGCCCATAGTGGATTTCTTATCATCTATGTAACCAACAAAATCAACATCACAAAACCCAACTACATCAAGTATGTTGGTGCGCTGATATGTCAACATTAAGTCCTTAGTTCCTTGCAAATACCTAAGGACCTTCTTAGCAGCTTTCCAATGTTGACTCTCAGGATTGCTCAAGTACCTTCCCATCATGCCCATAACAAATGCAATATTAGGGCGTGTACATACTTGAGCATACATAAGGCTACCAACTAAAGATGAATAAGGAATTATTCTCATTTCCTCTTTCTCATCATCATTTTGAGGACACTGAGCCTTTGAAAACTTATCACCCTTCAAAATTGGCGCTCTAGTAGAACTATAGTTGTGCATATTGAACCTCTTCAATATCTTCTCAATATAGGTTCTTTGAGACAATTTAAGCACCCCATTAGCCCTATCACGAAGAATCTTTATGCTCAAAACATAAGAAGCCTCACCAAGATCCTTCATGTCAAAATGGGTTGACAACATGTGCTTTGTCTCAATCAACAAGTCAGAATCATTTGATGCAAGTAGTATATCATCAACATATAAAACAAGAAATATATAACTACTCCTACCGACCCTCAAATATATGCATCTGTCAACCGTATTCTCTTTAAAACCATTTTGGGTGATAATCCTATCAAACCTCAGATACCACTGCCTCGAAAGTTATTTCCAGTAAGAGGCTTGATGGCAGATAATTGCAGAGTAATTCTAGGATTGCTAGTAGCTGAAAAATAGCAATATTAAACAATATGCATGTTACTACAGTATCATGCTATTTGCTAGTTTCCAGAATTTCTTAATTTAGCAATAGCTTGGAATCTTAAAATTCCACAGCGATAAGGACAACTAATTAAATATCACAACCAAGATGCACTAATTTTATTACTGAAAAGGCAAAAGAAAATTAGTACGATTCATAATATATAATTAATTTCCTTCATCAATCTAAGCATCCTACCAAGTATTATAATCATCGATAGGACAATTACAATACCCGTATGGACCTTAGTAATCACAATGATAAAGCAACCAAAAGTGGGGGATAAAATATCTCAACAAAGACAATTTGACACATATAGGATCATGATAGGCAACCACATATATGTTCACTGTTGTCATGATAAACTCAAATATTTAATTTGCACAACTTGACACACTTGGAATTGCAATAGGCAATCACACAAGTGTTCTTTATTGTCATAATAAATTTAAATATTTAACAAAAAAGGGCCTAGGACAACATTATTGGTATAAGATAAAAAATTATACCATAAAGAACAATAATAATAATAATAATAATTGTCCCAATAAAACCAAATTTAACAAATGCATAATAATTCCAAGAATACCAAGACAACCAAAAAAAAGTTTTTTTTTATGACGTCATGATGACATTATTATGCACTGTTCATCTTCTCCCCCGGGCTGAACACGACCTAGTTCTTCTAGAAAAGAAAAAAAAAATTTAGGCCAAAATTTTGTGCATTTTATGACGAAAACACTTAGGTTTCCATCCTCAAACATCAATCCTTCAATCTAAACCAAAAACTTACACAAAAAAACGCATAAAAGGAAGCACCAGAATAAACCCTAATTTTCGAAATCCCATCAAATAAGCTCCAAAAACCATAAAAAAAAAGTTTTGCTCCAAACAATGTTTTCTACAAGTCTCCAACATCAATCAGGCTTGAAAACCGAGAATCAACATCAAACAAAAAAAAAAGAGCTCCAAGAAAGGGCTTCCAAACCAAACAACGGGAAACCCAAAATAACCCAAATATGCAGCTCAAATGTCATCCATGTATAGCTATGATACCAATTGATGAAATTTTAAACGACATAGGATCACATGTAGACATTAAAGCATGCATTAAATAGCAATAAATGAAATGCTTACCTTGATTAATGCCATGGAAAGCCATTTTTGTGCTCTACTGGTGTCCAAGAATATGCTCAGTCCGTGATGGTATGAAAATCCAAGTTCAATGAGCTCTTCCCTTTCTACACCCAAGATTTAGTCCGTGTGTGCTCTCAAGACGAGTATACAGTGCGTGCCCTTTTTCAGCTTCCATGAAGAAGAAGCCTTCCTTTGCACTTATATTTTTATATATATATCACACATTACACACATTATTTGGACCACTTGACTTAATGGGCCAGTCAAGTGAATTAGGGTGAGCCCATAAAAAATCAAACAACAATATGTGTCCAGTCCCATTATGGACCACAATGCAAAAATAAAATAACATTGATTTATGACATTATCACATTTATTATGTAAGTCCACATAAAAATTCCAATAGTAAAGACACTTAATGAATTACAACTGAGCTCTCTCTTTTCCTTAGCACCAATTGCATCTTTAGCACAAAAGTTGAGTATGGATATTGATCCCACCAAAACTATTAGACCAAAACACGTATACCTGACTAAGTCAAATTGAGATCAAGTGGTTAAAATAAGCCAACCTAAAGACACGTCAATTCTAAAAATGTATCTAAATAACACCCACTTGCACCGGGTCAAGCTAATACACTTAGTAAAAAAGGAAACCCACCTTTGACTTAACTCAAGGGGCAAATGTTATGCATGAATGGCATGTCATTAACCACACATACTATAAAATCAAGACCTAAGAAAGAGCTAAGGGAGAGTTTGCCACTTGCAAGAACCACCAAAGACAAAAATCCTGAAAATCCTACACTAAAAAAAAAAAGAGGAATCTTCAAATATCTTGCATCCATTGCAGTTGAGTTAAAATGTATCACATTCCTACTCCAAGATATTGGCATTCACCTAAGTGATCATTGTCCTCAATTTCTTTGTGACAATATGAGTTCCATACATCTTGTGAAGAATCATGTCTTCCACATATACACAAAATACATTAAAATCAACAACAATTTCATTTAAGAAAAAATAGCAATTAGCTCCCTTCACATATGACAGATGGAATCTTTTTAACAAGTATTAAGATTTTCTCACTAAGCCCCTATCATGTGAATTGTTCACAAATTTTCATTACAAGTTAGGAGTTTCAACTATCTCACTTGCCAACTTGAGTGGGCATGTTAAATAATTCAATAAATAGCTCGTAAATTCTTCTCAATAGTTGGTTAATCAAATTTATTTAGACTAAGTTTGACATTGATTTTATGCCATGTTTGTAGCCTTTCTAATACTTAAAAGATAAAAATTTTCAATTGTTAGGAAAACTAGAAACACTTTCTAGAATTACAGTCAAACGCACTGTTAAACCCTTATCAAATAATTATGGATCAAAGCTTGTCAATAACAAGAGTATGCAAGAATCATGCAGAAGTAAACTGAGTAGACATTTTCATAGAAAGCTCTTTTTCACCGGAACTGGTTGTATATATTTATATTCCATTCTCTGCTAATGCATTTTGCAACCATTTGGAATAGTTTCAAGGTTTTGGTAGTGGGAGGTAGAGATTGCATTTCCTAAGTATATATATATGTATGACTTTAAATTGACATGAAATTAGTGAATTTTGGTTAAATCTAATTCCATTTGTGATATTATTTGTCAACTTGCCTAAAACATAAACAAGATTTAAAGTTCAAGACTTCAATTTTTTTATCCTATTTTCCTACATTTGGTTAATTGTCTTATTGAAACAATTATAACCCAATTCATTTTTAATTGTTTAATCATCATGTTATGTGATGTAATTATGAATTTACAATGTATGATCTCATGCGACTATTATAATCCTATATTTTTAATAAGTTTTAAGAAAATAAGATTTGAATCAATAATTTAAATTAAATAAATTACTTTTTGTAATAGGTTAATTGAGAAAACATAAATTTAAAGTCTTAATTAAACATGTTATATGGATCAAAGCCAGTAAATTTGACCTAACCCAATTTATTCCATAGATCAAAGTCAGTAATAACCTTTGTATCATATTATCCTTATAATATTAACCAGAGATTCCCCCAAGAGGATTGTAACTCAATTATTAAACTGAGAGGTCATATTTAGGTTGAACAAATTTTTAGAATACTCTTATATTAAATAATTATTATAGTAAGACTATACTTGATTCCCCAAAAGTATTAAGGAAAGAAAAAAATTGTTAAAAAAATGATTTTCTCATATTTGATTTTACTATCGAAAGAAAATAAAATATAATTAAAATTAATAAGAAATTTATATATTTTTAAATTATTTAATCCTCACAAAGAAGAGTTAAATAAGTAAAATAAGTTTGAAGTAAGATACAAAACTAATTTATAAACTTTAAATTTATTTTTTTTATCTTTTCTTTCTTTCTACTTTTCCTTTCTATTCTCTTTCTCTCGCATTTTCCCTCTAACTTTCCAGAAACCAAACATAGCCTAATGGAAGGAGATTCTAAGATAGTTTATGATACTATTAGAAGAGTCAAAATTCACAATAGTATTAATATTTAGTACATGATACTTGAAATCATCATTACATAGAAATAAAATAAAATAAAATATTAATATTATTTCTAAATCTTGTTTAAAGGGAGATGGTGCAGCTGGCATCACTATCCAAAATCAAATTCTATCACTTTCCCAAATCAAATTCTCATAGCCATTAATTCTATGCTCAGAGCTTGAAAAAATAAAAGAAAATAGCAAAAGTTGTGCACTAGGACCACATCAGCAAAGAGGATTCCTATGTGCTGGTGACTTGTGCGTGGTGAATCTGATGCACAACTAAGAATTGAAGTACACACAACGAACATAACCCGCAAACAAAGAAGCCTGCAGATATACCAAGACATCTCCTTAGTGTAGTGAGCTTTGGCTTGGCGAACACATGGATAACTGTCACATCTCGGGGGCTTCATCTTTGGACGACACTGTAGATGGTGCCGTCGACGACAAAGGCGACCCAGCCAAGAGATCCTTCTCAGGTGCCTGGAAATCTGCGTATTTCATCATAGGTACGAAATGAAGTAGTTAAAGAAAAATTTACATGTAAATAGTTTATCTTATGGACAAATCATGTCATAAATATGACCCTAAATGTATTTTTACAGGCATGGCAGTTGTGGAGAGGTTTGCTTTCAAAGGTATAGAAACCAACCTTATAAACTACCTCACCGGATGGCTAGGGGAGTCCACCGTCGCTGCAGCTGCCAACGTGAATACATGGTCCGGGACTTCGACTTTATTGCCTCTCTTAGGAGCTTCCATTGCAGACTCTTATCTTGGTCAATATCGCACCATTGTTATTGCTTCTGTTACCTACATCCTGGTTAGTCTTTGTAATTTATCCCGCAATTAGTTGCTTCTTGCACTGAGCTTTATTTTTCAAAAATCCTATTGTTCACTCAAGTGAAAAAGTTATAAGGTCACGGTTTATTGATTGGATTGGTAATTTGATGATCATACCATGATATCATAAGTATATAAGAAAAAGGTTAATAAATATATAAATAATTTAGAAACTTAAACATATACATTAATAAATTAATTAAATATCGCTAAGAATAAAATATAAATTTAATAGATTATTAATATTTATAATTTTATTAAATGATAAAAAAATAATAATTTATAACCGTTTAAGATAAAATAAATTTTATTGTTCAATTGTTAACAGTTATATATTCTAACTTTTTGCTATCTTAAAATTTATGATTTTTTATTCATATTACTTTTATATTTGTTATCTTCAATCGATAGGGAACAATATTAAAGATTATTTTAACGTTTTTGAGAAGTGTATGTATGTAATTTGCGGGGTAGTGCAACCATACTGGTAGAGTTTGGTGATTAGAATTTTATTTAGTTTGATCCAGAAAGCTCGCGGTATGAAATATATGGTGAACCTATAATTGTGAGATTTTTTTTTTTTTTTTGAGAATCTATGGTGATATCGGAGGGATCGGACTGATGTTATGATGATTATATGTTGTAGCCGCTCGTAACTTTCCTCTTTTGCACCAATATTTTTATATAGTGGATTTCATTTTTCTGGAGTTGGTACGCACCAAATTCCTGGTTTGTTCCAGGTTTTGGAGGGTGAATCATATGAATAAAAATAAAGAACTAGATTGCATGAATACATTATGAAGTTAATTGTACCATGAGTATGAGAAGGGTTCTGGAAATTAATCAACACTATATATCAGGGTTGACAATTATCTTTGATTTCTATTGGAATGGAGTACAGGGACTAGGCTTATTGACTCTGTCTGCTGTGCTGACTTCTGGGAGCTCTTCCAACTGCAAAAACAGAAACAAAACAACGTCCTGCTCTCCTTCTGAGCTCCAAGTATTCTTCTTCTTTTTCTCATTGTATGTAGTGGCAATTGCGCAAGGTGGGCTCAAGCCTTGCCTCCAAGCATTTGGAGCTGAGCAGTTCGACCAACGGGATCAAGAGGAATGCAAAGCCAAAAGCTCATTCTTCAACTGGTGGTATTTTGGTCTGGCTGGTGGTGCTGCAGTAAGTTACTTGATTATGAGCTACATTGAAGAGAACGTTAGTTGGATTCTTGGATTTGGAATCCTTTGCCTTTTCATGGTGTTGGGGCTGCTCCTTTTCTTGTTCGGGGCTAGGACTTATAGGTATAGTATCAAAAAGGATGAGAGAAGCCCATTTGTGAGAATTGGTCGGGTTTTTGTTGCAGCAGCCAAGAATTGGAAGACAACCCCTCCAGTGGAAGCTACAGAAGAGGTGGCTCAAGAAAACCTTCCCCCTCACCAAGGTTCAAACCAGTTCAAGTAGGCAACAACTTTCTATATATTTCAGTGCATAAGACTCAAATAGGGAAAAAAAAAATAATCATATTTCTCATGAAAGAGATTTGAAAATTCAAGGCCTTTGTCAGATTTCTAACTTCCAGGGCTCTAAAGATTGCCTTTAAATCTTCTCATCAAAATGGTTCTAAATTTATATCAGACTTTGGTCTCTTTTCTATGGCAGGTTTCTCAACAAGGCATTGCTTCTGCCAGGGGGGTCTGGGGAAAAAGGAAAGGCATGTAGCCTCAGTGATGTTGAAGAAGCAAAGGCAGTACTAAGGCTGTTTCCCATATGGGCCACATGTTTGGCGTATGGTATTGTGCTTGCACAGCCACCCACTTTGTTTACCAAGCAAGGAACTACACTAGATAGATCAATAGGTTCAGGCTTTCACATACCAGCAGCTTCACTTCAATTTTTTAGGGCCCTCACGGTTCTCATCTTCATTCCTATATACGACCGCATATTTGTCCCGATTGCTAGATCTTTAACCAGAAAACCATCTGGCATAACAATGCTTCAGAGAATCGGAACTGGGATATTTTTAATTGCCATTACCATGGTAATTGCAGCCCTAGTTGAGTTGAAACGTCTGAAAACTGCTGAAGAATATGAGCTGGTTGATATGCCAAAGACGACTCTTCCTATGAAGGTGTGGTGGTTGATTCCCCAATTTATTTTCTTAGGAATTTCTGACTCATTCACCAGTGTTGGTATTCAGGAGTTTTTCTGTGACCAGATGCCTAATGAATTGAGGAGTGTTGGCGTGTCCCTCCAACTAAGTATCGTTGGCTTAGGGAGCTTGCTGAGCACCTCTCTGATCTCTGTCATTGGGAAAATAACTAGTGGGGATGGACGAGATAGCTGGTTTAGTGACAATCTCAATCGGGCACATCTTGATTACTTTTATTGGCTACTTGCTGGACTCACTGCAATAGGATTGGCTGTCTACTTGTTTTTCGCCAAGTCTTACATTTATAATAGTACAACATGAGTGCACTTAATTTTGTTATTATTGCACCCAATACTAGAAGCATTTTCTTCAACATTTTACCTTAAGTGGGTATCGCTGTAGTGTAATGTTAATGCGTATTGCACCCAACACGTTCATTTTTTTCTTTTGCTTTTTGTGTGACAATTCCCTACGACCAGAAAAAGAGAAGATGGAGACCAGTCATCTTTCACCAAAGATATCCGTTCTAAATGGTGATCACCTTTCTTGCAATCATCCTTTGGGAGTCTTTTGTCGACCATTTTCACATGCCAACAATGACTTTCTGTATTGGTCATCTTCTCTTAATCATAACTACTTTCCACTTTCATCTGTCTTTTATAATGACTATTTTTCACAATCATCTTGATGCAGTTATGACTAATTTTCAATAAGCATTTTCTTATATATATATATATATAAATATATTATATAAAATATATGGTCACATTCAAAGCATTTAATGTTCAACTACTAGTCCATTCATCAAATTGGAGTTCAACATCAAGGGAGTTTTGTATCTTTTAGGGTTCATAAGTTGAAAACGTATAAATTGAAGATACCTACTACATTTATTAACATGAGAATAATTGCAATCAATTAAAAAACCTTTCTTTTCTCACATTCAAAGTACATTTATTTCCCACTGTCATATTCTTGAGTGCACCTCAAAATCCATCTTAACTTTATTGTGAGTAAAGTTTGTTCTAAGATAGGATGCATTAAAACCTTTCGTATCTATTCATTTTGAGTGAAAAGACTTCAAGTAGGTGGAGTACTTGAAGGGATTGTAAGTGCCCATTAGAGGTAGTGGATCCAATTGTAAAACTTGAAGGCTTGTGTTGGAAGCCTTGATAGTGGAACTCTCACTTGGTTAGGGGTTTGAGGAGAATAGATATAGGCGGATTGTCAAACCACTATAAAAGAGTTTGCACTTTTCTTCTCCCTATCCTTTACTTAACTATTATCTTGCTTATTAATTACTTTTCTTTCTATGTTTGGTTGAATATTTTCAAAAAGTTTATAACACCTAATTCAACAACCCCTCCCCCCACCCCCTTTCTCGGGTGATTCACTTAATTAATTAGTCATTTTTCACAATTGTAGTTTTTAATGTCATCTTTAGTAGTCATTATATATTTTTTATCATATGCATTTCCTGAAGATGGAAACATATCAAATATTCAAATTTTAATGTGGACCAATTGTCAAATGTGATTATATTTTTATATTTTAAATATTAACAAAAAAGTAGAATATAATGAAATTAAAATGTCTCATTCTATAAGAGGAGATTTTAAAAAAATAATGAACATAAGCTAAATTTCAATGAATGAAACTTTTCATATTTTGTGATTATAACAAAGCACATCCCAAACATGGAAAAATGATCTATTGATAATTTTTTTTGTCAATATCCCATGAAGATCTATTGCTCAATATCTTGCTAGATAGACAATCTACTTTGTAGAATGTGTGAAATTTATGGCTTTCCATGACTTCAAGAATTTGTTAATTAATCATTTCCCTTGTTGATAAGAGTTCAATGAAGTTTTTATCCTAGAGTTGAATTTGTAACAAATACTACACAAACAAAATAAACACAATCAATTAATGATATAAAAATAAGAAGTTAAAAACTTACCAACTAGTCCTATTTGACAAGGGAAGGAATAAACTCTCATAACAATCTTCAAGACAGATAAAAAGGGTGAGAGAGTGAAAAAAGGAAAATACAAAAAGGCCATATGAATTGGTGTATATGATCCATCAAGTCCTAAAGCATACCAAAGTTTGTTTTACCAAAGTTGTTATGTTAGCTTTATATGAAGCAAAATTTATGTTAAAATATGAATGTTAAGATACTACTATTGGAACCCCTGATTCCTCTATTCCCTGGCCCTAAATCTCGTAAGGTCCATGCTATCTATCGTTAGGGCTTTCTAAATCTAATGCAATGTAAAATAATGGCTATCAAAACCATAATAGAATATAAATCTAGAGATTAAAAGTTCCATACTTGTGATCTAAATGTTCCCAAATTAAATCTCATATTGTAAAGATTCTAAAAATTGTGATAGTCATTGTAGAACTCATCTACGCAAGAGTCTTCCACCTAATCTCTCTTTTCATGGTTTTCAACACAAGAGAGTGGTGGGCTTCTCTCTCTACTATGAGGGTGGCTAGGGTTTCTTTATGAAATGTGAAAAAATTGAGCAAGAAGAAGTGAACCCTAACTCCTAAAGAGGTTTGCATATATAGGTTTCCATGTGGGCTTAAGTGACTTGAGCGCAAATTGCCCTTGGGTAACTTAATCCAGCTCATTTAGGTTTTAATTAATTAATTAGCCTTGATGAGCTCTAATTAATTAATTAGCCTATTCCAAAAAATTAATTTATAAGATCTAATCCAACCTTGTATTTTTACTAAAAACACCCTTACGTACACTTATGAACCTAAAAATGTGCTACCATGTATTAGAAGCTCAAGTGGGAACCACTTGAATCCATAGGAAAATACTAACTCCTTCAAAATCCAATTTTGAAATTAATTTAACACTTCACTAAAGAAAGTCAACTACCCTTCAGCATCCTATGAAATCACAACTAGTTAAAGTTTAAGTTTGTGACTTGCTATCTATTGCATGTAGACTTCTTATGATCAGATGTCTGCAATTTAACTAGGTAGGGCTATCAACCCATTAAGATTACCTCTCCAATCCTTGAGTTACAGATCCCCCTATTATATGATCAACTGATATATTTTAATTTCAAGTAACATATGTCAAATTCCATTAAAATGATTATTGCAGTTATAGATTTTATGATTACATGTCCTTTAGATCACCTAAGGGGACATTTAGATTGCATTAAGAACACTTATTGAGAATATCCATTGCCACCAGCTTTATCAATAGTGACCCAATTTGTAGAGAATATATGACCACTTTAGGGTCTTACCTATAAGTCAAAACCACTTGTTGATTTCAGCATATGCTTAATATCCTCTTAAGGTTGAGAGTCCATGCAACATAGTAGCCTTGTGAATCATGACAACTTGATAGCCTTATGTTTTGATTTATTGTAGGTCTTATCCAACATGTAACCATACATATTAGTGCACTCACCATGGGAAACCCATCCTGATGACTAAGACAAATCATCTCTCCAATTAGGAGGCATTACATAATAGTCCTACCAAATTGCCTAAATTTATGAACTGGCTGTGAAAAATTTATTATCTTACAAGGAACCCCTGATTTGTATCTTTTATACAACTCCTAATACAGTTAAGTCATGCACAATGCAAGTGATATGATCTTGAATGCTTAAATCAATATCAATGCATAAAAAGGATAACAAGGGAAACGTAAAGTCTAACTTTGTTACATTATGTCTTGCTTTTATAGACATAGTATTTTTATGAACTCATGACTATTAGATTACCTTATGTCATAATTCACTGTAAGTCTTGTCTAATATGTAATCATACATACTAGTACACTTACCATAAGACCCCATCTTTATGGTTAAGACCAATCACCCCTCTAATTAGTAGTGCACTATAACCTTAAATGAATTGCTTAAGTCCACGAACTAGCTATGAACGAATCATTTATTTGCAAGGAGTCTATAACTTGGATCTTCCGTACAACTCCTGATGCACTGAAGTCATATACAATGTAAGAGATGTCAGGCTAAAATACTCATAAAGTATAATACATGGAAGAATGATAGATAAAAGTGAAATTTGAATAATATTAAATGAATAATAAATTTCAAATTTGTTACATTATGTTATACTTTTAAGAGTTCTATCCTAACACTTACCATGATTAGTTGAGTTCTATACCACATGATCAGTTATATCTTTATTCCTTGAGGTGGACATTAAGATAAGGTCTTATACTATAAGGTTTTTTTTATTTATTTATTGATTCCATGTTAATTGGCAAGAAGATCAATCTTGGGTTTATCATACTTCAAAACATGATGCAGTATTGTGAGAGTAAGTCAAAAGTTCTTTCCTAAGAATATTTTTTAATGAGGATCTTTAAGGAGTTTAATATTGACCTAAAGATTGAGAAGGATGTGCAACTACCCATCATTTATAATACATATAGTGCAAAATACATGGACTAGATGCACTTTGAGAGGTTACTTGATAAGTCTTGGGTTTACAAAAGGGGTGGTTAAGAAGCTCATGATGAGAGGATTTAGCAGGAGGATGAGATCAAGGGTAAGGAAATTAGAAATTTCATTCCAAATTTGTCAACCTAAGATAGATATACCTATTGAGGAAACTTTTACCAAGGTGCTCGCACCTCCTCTTGTTAAGTTTGCCACTTCCTATGAGTCTCCATGAGTTGAGCAGCATATTGGGTAGATTTTTTTTTTTCTAGATTAGCTCTCTTGGTACATAGATGGAGTTTACTATGATTATTGATTCTCAATTCTATTCTATCGAGGATTGCATGGACAAATACTAGGCAACCTTCACTACTTAGCTTGATCAGTTTAAGAGGGCCTTCACAATAGAGCTAGATCAACACCAAGTAGTCTCCAACCTTTGCTACTTAGAATGAGGAGATGATGGTACCCCTCTTCTCCCTCTTTCAACTTTCACCTTCCTAGCCTTAAGCTTACCATATAGTGTTTTGCCCCATTTTTTTATGTTTCCAAAAAGGGAGATATATTTACATACATAGGCATATTTAAGGAGTTAGGAGTGTTTTGAATATGCTTAGTCAATCCTCTATTGGTTGTTTTTTTTTATGGATATATATGTTTAGATGTGCTTCATTTTCGAGTTCACTCATGGATATTTTGGATATTTCTTTGGATTTTATGATCATCTCTAATGTACTTCATGCTATTCATATCTAATTTATGTCATTTATATCCATTGGTACTTGATTTCCTTAGTTGGATGAATGTTGAATGGATGATCTTGCACTTATGTAGATTTCTTTTAATTTTCCATTTATTTTGAGTATATTTGAGCTTTATTTACTTGTTTGTTCATGAATTTATTGAGAAAGAGTCACTTCCCTAGATAGCCTACTTTTGTCATCATAAAAAAAGGGAAAGCTTGTTAGCCTAAAAGTTCTCGTACCCAAGTTTCAATGATTATAAAACAAGGTTAAGTTTACTAATGACTTAAATCGAAGTGGTATTTTCAGGTTCAAATGAGAAATCTAAAGAATGCTCAAGCATTAATTGTCAAAGAAAGTCAATATCATGAAGACTTAGAACACTTGAAGACTTAAAGTGACATAGGGCAATCTGTAAGATGGTATTTATTGGTGCACTTAGGTCTAAAATGTTTTCCATTCATTTAGAAGTTTGTTTTCATCCTCATATAAGCTTAAAAACTTTGTTTTTATCAAGAAAGTGGATGAATCTTTGTTTTAAGAAGGATTACACTAGTAATTGGGAGTTTGAGACCTCAAATCAAGTCCTTTTAGGCACTTTAAAGTGCAACTAATTAAGGGGGCCTTGCACCAATTGAATTGGTAGGAAAACTAGCTCAATCGGTTATGCTCAATTGATTGAGGTGTAGTAAGGATCGATCACACCTTCAATCAAGCTTAGAAACCCCAATTGTCACTTGTAGACCATTTAATGCCTAATGACTAGGCCATCGGTGGTAGATCGGTCGAGGGTCTTTTATGACTTTTTGGGTTCCCAAGCTAAAAACCTATAAAGTGAAGAGTCTTAAAATGTTTATGAATATGAAAAAAACTATATTCAATTAGAAAAACCTTCTTTCTCTTACTCAAAGCTCTTCATCTAAGTGCATTGATTTCATCCTTACAAATCCTAATAGTGCACTTATATTGTGAGCCAAACTTGTATCTAGGATTGGAAACATTAAAACATTCCTTATTTACTCATTTTGAGTGAAGAGACTTCAAGCGGGTGGAGTACTTGAAGGGATTGTAAGTGCCCATTGGAGCTTGTGAATCCAATTGTAAAGCTTGAAGACTTGGGTTATAAACCTTGATGGTAGAATCTTCACTCGGTTAGGTAGTTGAGAAGAGTAGATGTAGTGCCAAACTACTATAAAAGAGTTTGCATATTGTTTCTTTTTATGTTTTACTTAATTGTTATCTTGCTTTTAACACCCAATTCAAACACCCTTTTCCCTTTCCCTGATGATCAATTTACTTAGAGCACATTTGCTAGTACTTTTATAGGTGTTTCTAGTCTTGAAAATACTTAAAAGCGTTTTTAAGGTGAAAAATAGGTGTTTGCCAATATTTTAAAAACACTTAGAAGTAGTTTTATAAAAGCACTTGGAAATTGTTTCTTTGAAAAAATATTTTAAAAATTTTCAAATATTCCTAAAATATCCCAAGTATTGCCAGATACCCTTCATTTTTCTTTCATTCTTATTTTTCTCCATCACTATCCTCTTTCTCCTATTCTCTCCATACGAGTAGAGACTCTATAGTCTAAAGGCTCTCATCACTCTTATTCAACATGGTTGAACTCTATACTATCAATTTTTTTTCTTCCTTTTTCTTTAGTTAATGTTTGATTGGCTTAAACTTTTGGTTATGGTAGGCTCAATGGTGATGTTAAATAGAGGGAGGAAGCAAATGAGGAATTGTGATGGATAGGAATGGCAACAAGGTGGGTTTGGGACAGGTCATTCTCATCCCATTCCCACACTCAATTATATAGTTATTTCCCATCCCCGACACAAACCTGTGTTGGGGCAGGTTGATTGGTTCCCATCCCCGTTAACAAAAGAATTAATAACCTCATCCTCACCTCGTCTCGAATGTCCATTGAGCCCTAACCCTAATTGGTGATGAGTAGATCTTATACCTAAATGCACTTTCCTTTGATTGCAAAATAACAATCTTATGATAATATACCAAATATGAAAAAATAATATCAAAGTTGAAATTAACACCACAACAATCAATAATTTTAAGCCCATAGCTAGCTTAAATGATACAAAATTAAAGCAAAACATAAAAATAAAAAATAACAAAAACACCTGAACAATTTACAAGAGAACAGAATGAACAATGAAGCAAATGGGAAAATGGGTCAATATCAGCCATGGATTTGAATCCTTCTTCAAGCCAATCTTTGAACCAAGATTTCATCAAATCTACTACTTCAAAGGCTTTTGTGTTCCTTTTGGGTTGTGCTCTCGGACAAAGACTTCATGGTGATGCTCTAAATGATTGTGTTGCACATATTTAAGGCAAGAAGATTGAAGTCTATGACTAGTTTGATATCACGATAAAGGAGTTTTGGGCTCTGAGGCTAAACCAAGAGCAAGATAGAATGATTTCAGAGTATTTTAGTTGGTGTGAGGGGGGAAGAAAAAGTGGTATTGATCCTGGAGATAGGGTTTCAGGCAGTGCATCAGAGGAAGAAGAAAAAGAAGCGGCTGTCGGAATTATGGCAAATGGGAAGAATGAAAGACAGTGTATCAAAGGAAGAAGAAGAAGAAGAAGAAAAAGAAGAAGAAGAAGAAGAAGCGGTTGTCAGAATTAAGGCAAATGGGAAAGAATGAAGTGTATATATATATATACGTGGAGTTTTTTTAGCATTTTACTAGTAGTTAAAGGATAATTTTGTAAATTTATATTCGGGGTAGAATGGGGAGGATTGAAACAAAATCCATACCTGTCCCAAACCTGATTCGGGTTTTTAAAATATTCCCATACCCGACCTATACTCGTTTTTTTATATTTCACACCCGTCCCAATAGGGGCGAGGCGGGGCAGGTTACCTGATTAGCCCAAAAAATTTCCATCCTTAGTGATGGAGGCAATTGGTGGTATGGAGGGATATGTGTAGGCTAGTAGTGGAGATGGAGGCATGGCATTGGTATGGTTGAGGATGGTTTTCTGCATTGTCATGGTGATCTGACTGCGTATCGCTATTACTAGTGCATAATGGTGTTCCTGGAGAGGTTGCCTGTGGTGCAATAGATCTGAGATAAATGGTGACAGTGATGAACATTACGGGGACAACAACGAGGAGAAAATCGATAGCATGGGCGACCATGAAAATGGTGGGGTGACTAGTAGGAGAAGGGAGACCAATGCGTGGCTGCCATAGTTGTAGTCAAAGTGAGGCTCTGATGGTGCAACCTATGGTTAGGCTTGAAAGTTAGTGATAGTGTGGTGATAATATTAGAAGAAGGAACAGTAGATTGGAGAAGAAGAAACTGCCCCCTCTAAAGAAAGCCAAAACAGTTGTAAGAAAAAAGAAAAAAGAAGCAGAAGGGTGTGGTTGTGCTCTGGTGATGTAACTTGTGTCTGGATTATAGAAAAAAGGAAAGGGGGGAAAAATATACCCTTCTCCAATTTCTCAATTTTTCTTAAAAAATTTCATATTTTGATCCTCAAAGTTATGATTCTTTTTTCCAAAAATCTAACTTTTTACTTAAAAATTTGTTAGCAATGCTTTTGTAATGAAGCAATTATAATCATTTTTTAAATTGTATGTCTTTTTTGGTAATTTATTAAGATTAAAAACGCTTTTGTACTCATACAAGATAGTCAAAAATATTATTAGAACCATTTTTCCAAATTCTCATAAAATTGTTTTTCATAAAAGCACTATAAAAGAAAACATTTCTAATAAAAACACTTTGACTAGAAGCACTATTAAATGGACTCTTTGAGTACGTTTGAGAGTGATTATAAGAAGTGTTTTTAGTCTTTTTAACATAGTTTTAAAACTAGATTGGATCGGTTGGTCCAACCGATTCGACCGTCGACAGATCACGGTTCCAGTCCGGTTCAGCCAAACGGATCGGAAAGCGATCGAATCGGAATCGGACCACTTGAATTGACGGTCTGACAAACGAATCAGATGAATCGACCAGTTCCCTTCGAACCCATAAACTCATTTTCATTCCCCTTTCCCCGTGCGGTAGGTACCTCTATTGTCGCCTGGAGCATCATCCCGTTGGCAGCACCCCTCGATGCTAGGAACCCCACCCCAACCCAGCCCTCACTCCTATAGTGCTTTGAAAAGCCCTTCCACCTCACCCCCAAAATGTTGCAAATCCCGTCATCTCACCGAGAACACCCTTCAGCGTTGGGAACCCCATCCCGCCCTTCCTCTTCCCTCTCCCATCATTCCTTCCTCCTACCGCGCATTGGAAAGTACCTTCCCTTTGTGCGTTGGAAACCTCCCAACCTCGACCCCAAAACACTATAAATCCCTGTTGCCAACCCCCTGCTTGCAAAGCCCCGTCTCCCTCCACCCCCGACGACGCACTGGAAAGCTTCCTTCAACGGCAAAGAGCTCTCCTACTGCGTTGGAAACCTCCCAAAGAGCCTTGCCTTCCATTTTTGTTTTTTAAAATTTAATTTTGATATTTTATATTTAATTTTTTTATTTTTTTATTGATTATAATTGTAGTGATATGTTTAATATTTAATTCTTTTTTATTTTTTTTTATTGCACTTTGAAATTTTAATTTATTGAAAATATTTGGTTGATTGACATCTACTAGGAAAAACATTTTGTGAAAAAACTCAACAAACATAATGGATATTGTCAAAATTTAGATAGAATTTATTAATTTTATTTATTAATTTTTTAATTTTAATAATATATAAAATATATATTTATAACGTTACCGGTTCGATCATGATTCGACTATTGGTCTGACTAATGAACCGTGAACCGATAACTTTTTTTGATTTAATGATCGGTTCAGTTTTGAAAAAAATTGCTTTCTAATGTTTGAAAGACAAAATTTTTTAAGTATTAGAAAAGTTAGAAAAATTTTCTAATATCACTACCAAATACACTCTTAATCAAATTACCCATTTTTTCACAAAAACATTGTATCAAAAGGGAAACAAACCCCCTTAGATAGTTGGATAGTCAATAGGAAAACACAAATATTAATCCCCCCTTTAATGGACTCTAAAAAAATACATCATGCAACTAACAAGAAACGAAATGTTCAAATATGAACTAATAAAAGGAATGTATTATTTTAATAATGGACTCATGATCATATTTAAGACTAAAGTGGTGTTTGTTTGTTTGTTTTTTTTTTACTTCATTCTAAATAGAACTTAAAACTAAATAGTGCTTAATAGTGTTAAATATTAGGTTGTTTGTTTTTGTAATATTTTATTTCTATTTAAAAAGTAAAGAAAAATCAACATGTTATTTTTTCCATTTAGAAAAAGTCAAATATTTTGATTTTTTCTATTCGGTAAAAAAATTATAATAAGTTTTGAAAAAGTAGAAAAACAAACAACTTAAAAGTTTGAAAGCAAATTGTTTTGAGCAAAAAACTCAAAAAATAAACATCCTCTAAAAGGTGTCACTAATCCACTCTCTTATTAGCACTAAAAACTAAGGTTTTCTCATGCTTAAAGAAATAAATTTTATATAACTTTGAAGTGTTATTCAGTTTCTCTTAATTGAAATATAGACTAAGGTGGTTTTTTTTTTTTTACTTAATACTAAATAGAACCTTAATGCTTAATAATGTTAAATATTAGGTTGTTTGTTTTTATAGTATTTTATTTCTATTAAGTATTAAAAAGTAAAGAAAAATCAATATGTTATTTTTTTCTATTTAGAAAAAGCTAAATATATTAACTTTTTCTTTTTAATAAAAAGTTTATAATAAGTTATGAAAAAGTAGAAAAACAAACAACCTAAATTCTAAAAACAAATTGCTTTCAGTAAAAAGCAAAAAAAACAAACACCCTCTAAGCCTACATTTGAAGGCTAATGTGTTTAAGTCTCAAAGCAATAGGGGAGTTCTGGAGGTTGAAGGAAGCAAGTTCAAGAGGCAAAGAAAGAAATGAAGAGAGATTTTGACATAAAAAATTAATTCTTATTATTTTCATTTTAAATTTTTTAAGGAATTTTATCATTTTGTATATTTTTAATTAAATTTAAATAAATATATTTGAAACAATAGTTTTTTCATTTATATTTTATAATGTATGGTATAAAATATAGGTTCCAAAAAAAAAGTTTTGGAGAGGACAAGAAAAAAGAAATATGTAAGGAAATTTTGAAAGAAAATTATTTGAAGACATAAGAATCAAAGTAAATTAAAAAACTCTAATGCTTGGAAAATTACTTACAAAAAGTTATCGTTAATCTTCTTAAAACTATGCTATCAATGTGGTTCAAATTGCTACAAAAAGATGTACATTAATGTATGTTACAAAATAACAAGAATAGACGATAATAATAAAAAAAATAAAATAAGAACACAGATTTACATAAAAAAATCTTAAACGGGAAAAACCATTGACAAAGGAGAAGAAGATTCACTCTGTCAAAAAATTGGTATAAGAGGGAAGAGTTATGAGCGGTTACAACATAAGTATAATCATCATCATAACTCTAAAACTATATATCATCATCATCACACACACACACACACACACACACACACATATATATATAAAACTATACATCATTACTATGGGATTAGGCCGCCTAATCCCTCTACTACCACCATAGGCCCTAAAAAAAAAATCTCATAATTATAACTTCACACAAGCTTTTCGAGTTGGACCAAATAGAATTTGGGTCACCAAACTCTAACAATTGTATCATGTCAACATAATGATATAATATGGTTATCCATTCATTGTTATGTCATTTCACAAAATATGAAAGATTGGTTGTATCACATCAGCACAACATTGCTCAAGAATTATAGTTCAAGAATAACTTTTTATTTATTTCATTAAACAAATTATTAGGAAAGAAATTATGGTAAAACCGTAAAAGTGATTCTAGGAGACCTAAAATCAATTTCAAAAGAGGCCTTAATAAGTGATTATTGATAAATATATTTACAAGAAATATTTGGTTAGAAAGAATGAAATAATCCCCAAATTATGAAACTAACATTTTCCATATTTTTTCTTAAAAAGTAACCAATTTTTGACATAAATGCCTTTATTATTTCAAGTGTTTAGATATAGGTTTTAAAATAAAAGGTTATTTTTACAAGAAAATAATGAGGGTATTTTTATAAAAAAAAAAAAAAAAAAAACAAAGGGTTAAATTTTAAAAATTGGGTTTTTACTGGCCCTTTTAATCAAATAACCTATTTATAAAAAGTGGTCCATTAGAAGTGAATCAAATAGCCAAATTGTCAAATTAAATCAGATTGTCAAATTCAGAGGTTTATGGTACTTAAATGAATATGGTAACACATGCATGGCAAATCAAAAGAGAAAAAGAATCTTGTTTGGTGGAGTTTGTCAATTAGTGTCTTTTTTTCTTTTAAAAAAATTTTTTTTTTAAGTGTTAAGAGAAAACTGGCTTGGCATAGTCGCTAATCGTGTTCTGACTTCGTAGGTAGCTATTAAACTAAAATACAAGAAGCATAACCCTCAAACACAGCTGCCCACAGGATTTGAAAAAGAGAAGCAAAAGAAAAGGTAAAAAAATCTCCCTTTTGTATCTCTGGTTTGCCGAGACATGGCCATCTCGGACATCTCTTTAGACTCCGAGACACCATTCCTTGAGGACGCCGTGGAGGGTGTTGTGGACTACAGAGGTGTTCCAGCCAAGAGATCTAGATCTGGTGGTTGGAGGTCAGCCTCTTTCATCATCGGTAAGCTCTACTGGGAAATCATTTGCTTCCCAGCAAGCTCGTGGAATTTGCTTTTCTGACAAACCAAACAACTTTTCCTATAGTTTTGTATGGAATTAAGAGCAGTTTTTATATCTATAGGTGTGGAACTGGCGGAGAGGATTGCTTACTATGGCATATCATTCAATCTTATAAGCTATCTTACGGGGCCACTGGGGCAGTCCATGGCCGTGGCTGCCCAGAACGTTAATACATTTAGCGGGGCTGGGTGTCTACTCCCTTTGCTTGGAGCATTCGTTGCAGATTCCTTTCTGGGTCGATATCGCACTATTGTTATTGCATCTCTTCTCTACATCCTGGTTTGTCTCACTCTTTATCTTATTCTTGTGATATCTGGTGGTTGGTCATAGTATACCTTTTATTTTACATATAGAAATCAAAGGTAGTCTATGTAGTTGCTGAGAGAATTATCGTTAATAAATCTTTTTACATTGTAAGAGTAGGTGTGTTAATATGTACCTATTGTAAAAGTCGATCACAATCCTATCACTTGGAGATTTTTTTGAATGGAATAAGACATGTAGATTTAGAATCGTTGTCCACTAGCCCACAAGTTGTGCGTTATTATTCTTTCCATTGTACAAAAAAGTCAAATATACTGATGGGACTGGTCGGCTTAGCATTAATCAACTTTAATACATGTTATTCTACTCCATATATTCTTTCAGTTCAGGACAAGTGTCCCACACACATTATGTATCATGCGCTATGGCTATGTATTATCTATTGTCCTTTTTTTTATCAAGAGATGCTGTCGGTGGGCACACATTATGTATCATGCGCTATGGCTATGTATTATCTATTGTCCTATTTTGATCAAGAGATGCTGTCGGTGGGTTTTCCTTTTTCTTTTTGTCCTTTTTTTCTTTTCCAATCCTTATTATTGTAGTAAACAGGGAAAAAAAAAAAAAAAAGAGAGAGAGAGAGTATAGTTGAAAGGGAGGTAGGGACTCGGCTATTAGTATTTTGAATAAATGAATATGATACAGAAGGGACCAATTTGTGGCTGCTTCTTATGGATTTGTTTAGACTTTAGGTTAGAGTTAGTAATTAGTCAAGGGGATAATTAATATGCGATTAATTAGGATAAATTCAAGGTTTAATTTGAGGTTAATTAACAAGATTAATTTATAAGTTAATTTAAAGTAACTTGGGCAATTTCATAATCCCAAATTTGGAGTGAAATGAGCATCACATATCGACAAACTAAAGGGGCATTAATTGCCTCGAAGGTGGTTCTTGTCACTTTTGTTAATAGAGGAAGGTTTAATGTAGGGATGGTAATGAGGCGGGTTTTTTCGAGTACCCTCCCCACCTCGCCCTTAATGGGACGGGGTTCAATTTTAATAAACGGGTTTTGAATGGGTTTGAGACTTTTTTTAAATACCCGGGGCGGGTTCGAGTATTGCCCCATCCCATCCCATCTCGTCCTGCCCCGATTATATATAAAATTTAATTTAATTTAAATTTTAAAATTAATTTAATTTAATTTTTATTTTACTATTTTTAATATATAGATAATAATAAAATATTTTTAATAAATAAGTTATAAAAAATATAATAATTTAATTATTTATAAAATATATTTATTTTAATGTAATTAAAAATTTTAAAAGTAATTTAAAAAAAATTAAATTAAATTAAAAAAAAAGGTTAAACGGATGGGGCGAGGCGGGGATGAGAATTTATCATACCCGCCCCGCCCCGTCCCGTCCTGTTTAATTTTTTAAATGGGATAGGGATGAGAATTGTTTTGAAGATATGGGTCGGGTTGGGATGGGGGCGACCCGTCCCGAACCCGCTCCGTTGCTATTCCTAATCCAATGCACACCAAACCCAGGGCATATGATAAATTGTAAAAGGTTAAATTTTGCCCTTCTACAAATGCCCTTTTAAAAAGTTATTCAAGGGGTCCATGTAGAAAGTGAACAATTTTTAGAATTTTTTTTTTCATCAATAGAGTTCACAAAATAGAACTTAAGTGGTATTAGAACCTTATTTTATTTGAAACATTGACTGAATTTGCTATATTTTCCTTATTGCCTATGTACCCAATAAGGATTAAGTCATAATGTATTTCAAGGAAAATTTTCTTTGTTCTTTATTTTTATTTTTATTTTTATTTTTTTGCACTAACATTTTTCAATTTTTTTTAATTTCTTAATTTAAATTTTATTTTTTATTTTTTATTTTATTTTACTTTTTTAAGGTCACAAACATATCCTAACTTCTATCTAAATCACCCTAAACCCCTAAAGAGGTTTATATAGACTTCCGTATAGGCTTAAGTGACTTGGGTCCAACTTATGCTTAGGTCACTTAATCTAGTTCACTTGGGTCATAAATGATTAGTGAACCCTATTTAGCTCTAATTAATTAATTAGCCAAATTTAGAAAGGTTATTCCTAAGATTTATTGTAACCTGTTATTTTTACCAAAATGCTCTTATGCATACTTATGAACTATAAATCCAAAATCCCTCATACAAACATGCCAGCATGAATTAGTAGTTCAAGTGAGGATTACTAGGACCCATAAGAAAACACAAACTCCCTTATAATCTAATCTTGAAGTTGACTCAACACTTCACTAAAAAGAGTCAACTTTAATATAGTATCATATGATACTGCAATGAGGCAATGTGGGATCTATGACCTACTATCCACTATATATAGACCACCCATGAACTGATGTTTGTAATCTAACCAAATAATCTTATTAACTTCTTAAAATTACCTTTCCAATCCTTGATTTACATATCCTTCTATCATGTGATCAACTAACATACTCTAACTCATAAAGAGTATAAGTTGAATTCCTCTAAAAAAAAATTACTATAGTCATAGTTTTCTTGATTACATGTCTTATAATCATTCAAAATAACACACTATCTCAATCCTATAAGATATCATAGTGTCTCTATTGAGAATATCTATTGCCACCAACTTCCATCAATAATGACCCAATCCATAGTGAATATGTGATTGCCTTAAGGTCTCACTCGTAAGTCAAAACGTTTTGTTGATTTTAGTACAAACTCAATAGCTAATGTCATGATTTACCATAGGTTTTGTCTAATGTGTAATCATACACACTAGTACACTCATCATGGGAAAATCATCTTGATGATCAAGATAATTCATCCCTCCAATTATAAGGTACTACACTACAATCTTTGTCGGATTGCCCTAAACCAATTGTAAACCACTTATCACCTTAAATAGAATCCATGACTTGGATCTTCTATATAACTCCTAATGGATTGAAGTCATATATAGTGCAAGTGATATAGACACAAATGCTCAAATAAAGATTAATTAATGCAAAAAGGGATAATAAAGATGACTAAAATCATAAATAGATACATTTATTAACAAATCTAAACTATGTTACATCATTTCATGCTTTCTAGGGCTCTATCCCAACACTTTGGCATGTCTTGAGTCTAGGTTTGGACCTTTGCATATCTAAGGCTAGGCTTGTACATGGGCATGTCAAGCTTGGATTCATTAGCCTGACTCATGCTCACTAAGAACATCAATGCTTAATGTTGGATTGAAGATGTCTCAAACTTGATCTTCAAATCTTCAAAATTGATCTTGAATCTTTGCACTTGTTTTTAAATCTTGCAACTGGATCTACAAATTTTCAAACTCAATTTTCAGGTCTTCGAGTTTAATCTTAGATTCTTTAAAGTTGTTCTTCATATCTTTGAACTTAATGTTCAAATTTTGAAAGATTTGAAAAACTTCTAAATCCCCGAGTCTAATGATGATGAGTCTATGAGATTTTAGGTTCTACTTATGTCATTGATGAAAACTTTAATTTTTAACTATGGTTGGTGAAAATTGTGTGATTCTTGGATTTTAGATTATAAATTCTCATTTGCCAATATAAGAACTGTTTTGACACCTTGAAGGAATGTCATGTTAGTATTGTTCTAATGGGTAATGTTCTAGCTCTAAAGCCATTAACATGGGTACTATGAAGGTCATGATGTTTGATGGTATTGTGAGGACATTGTCTGATGTTAAGCATGCTCCAAAATTGAGGAGTTTGATTTTTTTAGGGCCTCTAAATACTTTGGGTTATGATTTTTCTACAAAGAATAATATTGTGAATATTAATAAAGATTCTTTGGTAACTATGAAGGGATAAGGTAAAAATTATATACAACTTAATTGGGAAGACAACTTTAGGTGAAGTTATAATGGTGGAGCCACACCATGAAGAGTCTTATACTAGTGTTGAAGAAGTTGTCCGAATAAAAGATCATGACAAGATGTTCATATTAGATGAAAAGAATAAAAATAACATGATTAAGACTCCTCTTTCAGCTAAGGATGATAACTAGGATAAGGATGAGGCTAGTTGCAAAAGGAATGAAGTTATTAAAAAGCAAAAATAATTTAGACAAAATCATAAACATAAGATGATCAAGACTGTCATCAACTAAAAGTACTTACTAGGATAAGGATGAGACCAATTTAAGGAATGAAGTTATGGAACAAACAACATTTCTTAAATAAAGTTTAATGAGAATTTGAACTTGACACATGCTTACTCTCATTGATAGTGCAATGGTGGCAACCTACACATAAAGGGTGCAAAGGTGGGTATTAAGAAGATAAACCAAACATGGAGTAGTAGAATTTGAGTTAAGGTAGAGATTGTTAAGAGTAATTTTGATTCAAATGATTTATTTTTATTTTTATTAGGTTTGCATAAATTACTATTTTTTAATTTGATTAAGATTTGGAAACTCACTATTTAATGTTAGCCCGTAATACTTCATAAATACGTAGTGTTATATAAGATTTATAGTGAAAGTAAAAAAAAAAAAAGCGAGTTGTCAAAGTGTTAGAATCGTGAGAAGAGTGAACAGGAATAGACATAGTGTATTAGGTTATAGATAAAGAGTTTGAGAAAGAATTCTTAAGTTTATTAGAGAATTTGATATTCCATTCTTGTGGATGCAAGTAATTACATTGAACCATGCAAATCTTTTGTCTTCTCTCTTTTTCTCTATTCTTCTACTAGATTTCGATGCTGTCATTTCCCAGATAATCTGGTTCCCTAATATTGAGCTAAGCTCAGGCTAGAACTAGGATTAGTTGGGAATTAGTTCCAGATCAACTAAAGCTCGGCTGAAGCTTGAGCTTAAGTAGTCTGAGGCAAACTAGGGCCACGAAAGAGTTGGATCCAACCCAAGCCTTGAAAGCCCAAGTCTGGCGTAACCTGGCCCTATTACACCCCTGATTGTAGCCTATTACATTATTGAAATTAGCAATCAATAAAGTCAGGTTATTTTCTATGAACAACATGATTTGTTTTTTGACATGTTTCAACTTTCTAGTGCTAAACCGAGTTCCTTGCTTCCAGTTATCTGCCCCAGTATAGCTAGCGCTGTTAAACTTTCTAACGGAAGAATCACCACCATCAGATTCTAAACTCTCTCTTCTAAATATCTATTTATAGTCTTACAAAGAAAATTGGTAATAATAGGAAGAACACCATTTAAAGGATTGATGTAAACACTAAAAATCTTAAATGCTCTCAAGAAAACTCTTCTGCTGTAATTGAATAATTACTATCATTGACTTGAACTACTACATATTGCAGGGACTAGGCTTGTTAACTCTGTCGGCTATGCTTCCTTCTCTGATCCCTTCCTTCTGCCAAAACATTGACAATCCTCCCCAGTTCCAAGTAGTCTTATTCTTTTTTTCTCTATATCTAGTAACAGTTGGCCAAAGTGGGCACAAGCCTTGCACCCAGGCTTTTGGAGCTGACCAATTTGATGGACAACATCCAGAGGAGTGCAAAGCTAAAAGCTCGTTCTTCAACTGGTGGTATTTTGCTCTATGCAGTGGTATTTCAGTAGCTTTCTTGATCTTGAGCTACATTCAAGAAAATCTTAACTGGGTTCTTGGATTTGGAATCCCCTGCATTGTCATGGTGGCAGCGCTGCTCCTTTTCTTGCTTGGAACTAAGACTTACCGTTATAGTATCAATACCAATGAGGAAAACCCATTTGTGAGAATTGGCAAGGTGTTTGTTGAGGCAACTAGGAATTGGAGAACCATGCCATCACTGAAAACTGCAGAGGAGGTTGCTGGAGAGACCCTGCCTCACCATGGTTCTCATCAGTTCAAGTATGACTATTAGGTTTAGCGCATTTCAATTTTTTTTCAAAAAAAAAAAAAAGAAAAAAAAAATTGGGGGAAAGCACATTTTTCTCAGCAATGAATTTTGTAAATGAGGGTCTTGTATGAATTTCTTTCTAATTTTCAAGACTTTAGACTAAGTAAAAATGTTCTGAATTCAGATAAATATTTTAATAGGTGTAGTTCTACTGTAACATTTCAATAACTTGGCTCTCTTTCAGTCGTGACAGGTTTCTCAGCAAGACCTTGCTTACACTAGACTGTTCGAAGGAGGACGGAAAGGCATGTAGGTTCAGTGACGTTGAAGAAGCGAAGGCAGTTCTAAAGCTGTTTCCCATATGGATTACTAGTTTGGTGTTTGGTATCTTGCCAGCACAATTATCCACTTTCTTTACCAAGCAAGGAATTACTATGGATAGATCAACTGGCTTGGGTTTTGACATACCGGCTGCTTCACTTCAATCCTTGAATACCACCACCATTGTCATCTTTATTCCCATATATGACCGCATTTTGGTTCCTATTGCAAGACATTTAACCAGGAAACCTTCTGGCATATCAATGCTTCAGAGAATTGGAACGGGGATGTTTTTATACATCATTTCAATGGTAATTGCAGCATTAATAGAGGTGAAACGGCTCAAGAAAGCTGAAGAACAGGGCCTGGTTGATACACCAAATGTGACCATTCCAATGAGCGTGTGGTGGTTGGTTCCTCAGTATGTATTGTCTGGAGTTGGGGATGCGTTAACCATGGTAGGTTTTCAAGAATTTTTCTATGATCAGGCCCCAAATGAATTAAGGAGTGTTGGTATTGCCCTCTACCTCAGTATTTTTGGGTTAGGGAGCTTCCTGAGCAGCTTTCTCATCTCTGCCATTGATAAAGTAACTGGTGGAGATGGCCATGATAGCTGGTTCAATGATAACCTCAATAAAGCACATCTTGATTACTTTTATTGGCTTCTTGTTGGGCTCGGTCTATTAGGATTGGCTGGCTATGTGTATTTTGCAAAATCTTACATTTATAATAAGAGAGGTATTGCATGAATGCACTTCATTAATCATAAGACCCTAAATTTGTATCAGTGGTGTGATCAGTGGCAGAGCCAGTAAATAGCTCGGCAACATGAGTTGACAGAAGTAGCAAAAGGGGGGGGGGGGGGGGGGGGGGGTGGAGGGAACAAAAAACATTTATTGTCTAAGAAATTCTTCCATAGTCATACTTTTTTGCAACAATCTAGCTATTTCATTTGTATGTCTACATGTTTCAATCGATACACACAAATGATCTATTACTATCAAGTATCAAAGGATGCATGAGATATGATTTCATCTTCTTGTAATTAGGCCTCTCAATTAAAGCCATTTAATTAGGGGACTTTTGAACCTCTTGGGAAGACTCATTCAAAATCTTCAAGGAGGATCCAATCGAAATTGAAAAGCTTTTATTGCCTCTTCAATTCACTCTTCTATAAATTTAGTAGATATCCAAATGAAGTACGGAAGTTGATTATAAAATATAGATAGTATCATAGAAGACCCATAATTCTTAAGCAAATTCATAATAGTCTTTCTTCCAAATAAAATCATATTCTCCAAATGAATTAAAAAATGATGCAAAAGAAATTAACGGGACAAGACAGTCTTCACATGGTCTAAACCAGTGATGTGCTAAAGATGTATTAAAATACAAGAAACATGACCCACAAATACAGTATACACAACTTCACCCGCAGTTTAGAAAAGAGAAGTGGTTGAAAGGAGAAAATCTTCCTTCTGGTCACTGTGTTTCGCTGAAACACGGCCATGGCTAACATGCTCCAAAGCCTGGAATCTCCCCTCCTGGAAGACACGGTCAATGGCACCGTTGATCATCAAGGTTATCCGTCCAAGAGATCCAGCTCCGGTGGTTGGAGATCTGCAATTTTCATCATAGGTAAGCACCAGAAACCATAATTTGTTCTTCCTTTTTCTCCTGTACACCCAATAACAATATGCCTTATAACTTCGTGCAAAATGGAGAATATGCAAAGGTGTTGAAGTTGCGGAGAGGTTTGCTTACTGTGGCATAGGATCCAATCTTATAAACTATCTTACGGGACCTCTGGGGCAGTCAACAGCCATGGCTGCTGCTAACGTGAATACATGGGCCGGGACGGCGACCTTACTACCCCTTTTAGGAGCTTTTGTTGCAGATTCTTACCTTGGTCGATATCGCACCATTGTTCTTGCTTCTCTTCTCTACATCCTGGTTGGTCTCCCTCTCTCTCATCGACTGTCCTACCATCCCATGGTGGTTGAATATGCCTTAAGTTCAGCTTCTTATTAGCTAAAATGGGCCCTCTACATACCCAGAACCACTGTTTTAGGATTATCATAAGAAGGGTCCTCTTCTTTGGGTTATTTGATTAATAGGGTATTTGAAAACCTAATTTTTGAAATTTAACCTTCCGCCATTTATTTTTATCTCATTTGAACAAAAATATCCTTATTGTTTTCTTATAAAAATAAACATTTCTTTTAAAACCTATGTAAATATTTAAAATAACAAAGGATATTTATGTAAAATATGAGTTATTTTTCAAGAAAAAATATGTAAATGGTTAGATTCACAATTTGAAGATTATTTAATCCATTTTAACCAAATATTTCTTCTTATTATTAATTTTAGAAAAATTTAGATAACTTGGATTTAAATTTATAAATGTAGATCAGAGAGTTTATCCTACAAAGTGTAAATCGAATAAAAAATTAGTATTAACTAATATGTATCAAAATTGAATTTGTATGAGATGAAAGAATCTTTAATTTACTGTTTGATATAATAGGATTTATACTTTGATTTTTGTAAGGCGCTTTTTTTTTTTTTTTCTCTCTTGGAAGTTTTAAATATTATATATGTATGTATGCATATCACAATTCCATTAAAAAAGTGGTCAATTGCATTAAAGAACTTGAGCTTGCAAGCCCAAAGCTTTGGGGTCCATTGATTTAAAATAGTAAAAACTAAGCAAAAGAGCATGAAGTGATATTATTAATAGGTTATGGACAGCTAGCTGGCCATTAATAAACTATTATTTCACATCATATACTACATAGTACACCACAAGAGTCCATGCACTCATTAATTACTTCTACGTCAAAAGCATTTTCCTCCATTAGTAAATGTGTTTGTGTATTTCTCATCCAAGGGGTTTCATAGCCTTATCTTGCTTTGACCACTTGTTAAAAATTGTGTCACCTTTTTATTTCCCAAGTAACAATCTACATTGAAATTTTTTATTTTTTGGGAAGCACACTTGTGGATTAGGACAAACTTTATTAATTCAATAAGCTTAGTTAATTCAAAATTTTAAAGACATATCTATGGTCTCCCCACTTCCCAAGTTATTCTCAAAATACCAAGTATAAGTGGATTTTTAGTCTAAGCACCAATGCGAGAAACAAATTCTTCTGGTAAAAAATAGAACGATCGATTTATATCTTTGACTTGGGTTGCTATGGATCTCAGGGGCTGAGCTTGTTAACTTTATCTGCTATGCTTCCTTCCCTCATCACCTTCCAAAGCCAAAACGTGGACTACTTCACATCATATTCTCCTCCTCAGCTCCAGATAGTATTGTTCTTTTTCTCTCTATACTTAGTAGCAGTTGGGCAAGGGGGTCATAAGCCTTGCACACAGGCTTTTGGAGCTGATCAGTTTGATGGACAAAATCTAGAGGAGTGCAAAGCCAAAAGCTCATTCTTCAACTGGTGGCTTTTTGGTGTATCTACTGGTACTTCAGTAACTTCTGTGGTTGTCAGCTACATTGAAGAAAACTTCAATTGGGGTCTTGGATTTGGAATTCCCTGCATTGTCATGGTTGCAGCCCTGCTTGTTTTCTTGCTTGGAACTAGAACTTATCGGTTTACAATTAAAAGAAATGGGAAAAGCCCATTTGTGAGAATTGGAAAAGTATTTGTTGAAGCAGCAAGGAATTGGAGGACTACCCCATCATTGAAAGCTATTCAAGAGAGAACTCAAGAAAACTTGCCTCACCATGGTTCTCACAAATTCAAGTAAGGAAACTAGTTTCTTTCCAATCTTTTTAAAAATGGGGAAAACACAGATCTCAGGTAAGAGTTTTGCAAAAACAATTAGCATTTGGATTCTAAATTGACCTTTACATCTAATCCTCAAAATGGCCTGAAAATTCAGTACTAGTTGTATGGGTAGATTGTTAACTTTTTAACCACTACATTGATGAACACTAAATGTAGTATTTGGGCATATTTCCTATTGTGACAGATTTCTCAACAAGGCATTGCTTGTTCCAGCTTGTTTGAAGGGAGATGGAAAGGCGTGTAGCATTACTGATGTTGAAGAAGCTAAGGCAGTACTGAGTCTGTTTCCCATATGGGCTACTAGCTTGGTGTATGGTATTGTGACTGCACAATCATCAACCTTCTTTACCAAACAAGGAATTACTATGGATAGATCCATTGGGTCTGGTTTTCGCATACCTGCTGCTTCACTTCTATCTTTCATCCCCATCACAATTATTCTCTTCATTCCCATATATGACTGTATTTTTGTTCGCATTGCAAGAGCTTTAACCGGGAAACCGTCTGGCATAACAATGCTTCAGAGAAGCGGGATAGGGTTTCTTCTATGCGTCGTTTCAATGGTAACTGCAGCAATAGTCGAGATGAAACGGCTCAAGACAGCTAAGGAATATGGCCTGGTTGATATGCCGAATGTGACGGTCCCAATGAGGGTGTGGTGGTTGATTCCCCAGTACATCTTGTTGGGAATTGCTGATGTTTTCGCAATGGTTGGTCTTCAAGAATTTTTCTATGATCAGATTCCAAATGAATTAAGGAGTGTTGGTCTCTCCCTCTACCTTAGTATTTATGGTGTAGGGAGCTTCCTCAGTGGCTTTCTCATATCTATCATTGAGGAAACAACTGGTGGGGATGGCAAAACTAGCTGGTTCAATAATAATCTGAATCGAGCTCATATTGATCATTTTTATTGGCTGCTTGCTGGGCTCAGTGCAGTAGAATTGGCTGCCTTTTTGTATTTTGCTAAATCTTACGTTTATAATGTAAGGACCTCATGAATAAACTTCACCCTAATATTTCCCTGATTTTGGAGAACATTTTCTTTGGTATAACATTAATTGCCACTTCAAATCCTGTATATGATGCCTTGTATATCTGTTTTTCTACATGTACCAATCAATATATCATGAAAAAAACAAGGCAATTGTTGTACGAATTTTGATAATATATCTGATCAATTTGCACATACATGAATGAATTTGTGAATTTGTTATAGATGCATACTAGTGATCTACATATGTTATATGTCCTAAATAGCATTATCATATCTTTTTTTTTTTGTCCTTTTTTTTTTTTTTCTATTTTACAATAAAAAAAATATGAAAGAAAATCAAATATAATTAAAATGAATTAAAATTCATATATTTTCAAAAATTTTAATGTTTATATAAAAAGTTAAAATAAGGGAAAAGGATTTGAAGTAACATATATTAATAATTTATTAACTTTAATTCTAATTTTTTCTTTTACCTTTTGTTTTCTTGAACTTTTTATCTCTCGTTTCTTTCTCTCAATTTTCCTTTTTTCATATTTTTTAGAAACAAAACATTGTTAAGAAAAATAGAGAGAAAAATCTTTTAATATTTTTCCTTCTCATTTCCTTAATATTAATTTTTTTTCCCTTTTCTATTGTATCAAAACATTAAAAAAATTATTTTTCCTCTTTTACCCTTTTCTTTTTTTAAATCTTGCTAGTTTGAAGCCAAACATAATATAATATTTTATCATAGAATTCTCCAACACATTAGCAAGATGTTCCATTGTCTAAGTATGTCGCAATGGTTCTTCTGCAGTTGGTTACGAAGTACGAGTCCTAGACCCTAGCTTCAAAGTACTCTTCTTTCACAGGCTCTATAAGAATGTTTAAGGTTCCTTTGTTGGCACCTCTCAAATTTCTTGAAGTTTGATACATGGACAGCTAAGGAAGAATTTCGTCCATCACATATAAACTAGATGTTCCTATGAGACCATCTCTCTGATCTTCAATTTCATAATGATAAGAAACTTTTTTGAAAATACCTCAATTGGTGGAATATATCAAGATCCCCATCAGGATTACTATCTCAATTAGCCTATGAGATCTACATATTGACAATTCTGTTTCATCCATCCAAGATTAGGACTTACATGCTTTGGTCCGGCTTATACTATCCATGAATACTTAAGATTCACCTCAAGATAATATAGGTAAGTATAGTTCGGTTAATTGGGGGAATAGTACGTGACAGAAAATAATGAGGAAGAATTGTTGTAGCGCTGCCTATCCCAAAGAAACCATGGCAAAACTTTTCCATTGATTTTATCAGAGGATTAATTCCCAAAGTCCAGGTATATTGATTGGTTGTCATTGAACACTTTTATTTTTATTTTTATTTTTTGCTTTCTATGTGCGTGCCAGCGCGTGTGCTACCAGCAGAAGAAACAAGATTGTTTCTTGTGATGAGATGAAATATTTAGGGTTATTAAGAGACATAGTGAGTGATGGGATGCTCGATTCATCCAATGTTTCTAGATGTATTTGTTTAACTTGTGGCGTTGAGAACTTAAATTCTCTATTATAAGCCATGACCATACTTCGGGCATCTTGTATTTTTCATGTGTTTCTTTGTACTAGAAAGGAATTTTCCCAGTTGATAAAGTTACACACTTAATTTCTAAATTTGAAAATGGATATGAAAGAAAATGTTTACTCTTCACTGCAACCTAAAAAAGAGTCACCTCTCTAGTAGTCATTAATATTTGAAGGGTTATTTGTTCATTTTTTTTAGTGTTATCATTATCTATTTAACAATGACCAATCATCTTCTCTTAATGATTTCTCTTTTTCATTGTTATTATTATTCATTGAACACTATTTTTCATGGTCATCAAATCTTTTCCCGATCATTATAATTATTACAATTACAATTTTGAAAGTGGTCATATGTTTCGATAAATTTCTTTTATGTGTTATATGCATTTGTTTATGGCCATGTATCGGAATTTTAAATTAAAAAGTGGATGAGTCAAAAATGCTATTAGGACTATTGCAATGTTGTTGGAGACCTCATGACAGAGTACTATAACCAGATACTATTACACCTTCTTGTCTTAGACACTAGTATAAGAGCACAATAATAGATTATTTAAATGGATACCATTAATCTAATAATGAATGTGCTTATAAAGCAATATAACTTACTATTACATGTCTCTAAGTAGGCATCCTCTTAGTGGGTCTAGGTAGTTTAAAGTCTTTGTTTTGAGTTCAATAATTACCAAGACCCAACATAAACTTTAATATTACATACATACAAGTTAAAACCAATAAGAAGAATATATTGTAGCTTATAATCCCCACAACATTGATATATCAAATAAATTACTTTGTTTTGTATGGGATAAAAATTTAACCATCTTGCTTTGACCCTAGTAGTCTGCCTATTATAAGTTATGATCTATTTTAAGTTTCGTGTGCTATAGATCCAACTTTAGAAACTGTTGTAGAATAGACAAAAGGAATATGTTCTTCCACCCTTGCAATTACCAACTTTCTATACAACCTCCTAATGAAACACAACACAACACAACATATTTAAGGAATTGAAATTTCCAATTATAAACATAAGAAATTAATTGTAAAATCCTTTAACCCCATATAGAATGAGATACAATTTATGGATAACTCTCAAAATGATATCATATTCTCCTTGTTTTAGCTTAGATGGATACTATGAAAGACCAACTCTCCTTGTTTTAGCTTAGGGTGATAATATGAAAGACTAACTAATTAATTTCCCTTGTCCCTATTCCAAAATTACTTTCATGTCTTCCTCTTCTTTTCCATATTTTTTTAAATCCTTTTACCTCATATAGAATGAGATGCAATTTATGGATAACTCTCAAAATGATATCATCCTCTCCTTGTTTAAGTTTAGGGTTCTAGTATGAAAGGCCAACTCTCCTTTTTTTAGCTCAAGGTGATAACATGAAAGACCAACTAATTAATTTCCCTTTTCCTTGTTCCAAAATAGCTTTTATGTTTTCTTGATCTTCTTTCCTTCTTTTATTAAATCCTTTAACCCCATATAGAATGAGATACAATTTATGAATAACTCTCAAAATGATATCATACTCTACCTATTTTAGTTTAGGGTGATATAAAAAAAAACCAACTAATTAATTTCTCTTTTCCTTGTTACAAAATAGCTTTCGTGCTTTCTTCTTCTTTTCCTTCTTTTGTTTGTTTTCCTTCTAAAGAATCATTTTTCAAAAAGAAGGTATTGCTTTCATCCATCCAAATCCTGTTGAGTCAGAATATTTTGATAATCTTGTATAACAAAAACCAAGCCTTGGCTGTGGAAATGGATGTGTATTTGTCAGAGAAACCAAGAGAAAATTTTATTAAAGAAGCAATCTTGTTGGTAGGTGTGAACATTCAGCAAGGGGGCATGAAGGATTGAGGCATCTTGATTCCAAATAGAGGAATGCAGTTTGGTAGGCTATTCCAATTGATTTGATGAGAGTTTAGTGATCAGCTGTAGACAAAAACAGTGGGCCATGCATTTGAACGAAAATCCCATCGAATAAAAAATATATATGCATCAGGAAATAAAAAGGTTTGAAATATTTGGCTGTCATGTGAGTTAGAATAGACTTTAACCACTTAATATTCCATGAGTGGATCTTCAGTTTTTTACTTTGGTATGTCTGTCATCATGTGTGCCTATCATTCCAACTTTTTTTACATTGAAGATGCTGATAATTCTTTAATAAAATAAAGCAACTAGAATGTGCATATTATGGTCTTTTATGTGGAATATGAATACAGTCCAAAGATATGTGTCACTGCAATGTATCAACATGCAAGATGATGGACCACATGGGGCAAGTGGGTGTAATATATGCATATGACACTGCACATTCATGAGTTGGTCTGTTGGAGGACAGACCAAAAGTTAAAGCTCTTTCTTCACACTCTGGCATTCATCCAGACAACACACTGGAGTTATACCTGTATGCACAACTGAGAATATGTAAAATTATATAAAAACAGTGATGAACATATCTTTATAGGAGACTCAGGCAAATGCAAAATGAGCATTACCTATTCAAAATGGACTTTTCCGTTTTGAACCTAATCCAAATTCAAAATTGGCCACTTCCAAATTGAGGATACCACTTATGAATTTCAATGTATTATGAAAATGTATGCCCAAATTCAAATAAAGCCCACTGCCTGTTCAAGACCAAGCCTCCTCCACTTAGAATTTTAGACTTTCAACACTCTTCCAATCTGAAATGATCCGAATCATTTATAAATCATTATGTTTTATTCTTTTGGATATTTATGATATAATTTTTGGATATAAGTAGTCAATAGGAATATGCATGTTAGGGATTACACTTTCCTATAAAACTCAACGTTTTTAGAGTTTTTGGGGAGTTTTTCTTTTGGATTCTTTATAGAGAAGAAGACATTGACGAATTCTTGGTTGTTTTTTCTTCTCTATGCTATTAATCTAATTATCAATTTCATTTTTTTTTAATTCAAGAATGATTCTTTCTTTTTCTTTTATAGATTTTAATTTGTGAATGAAATTTCCTTTCTATTTCTTTCATGGATTATGTGAATGAAATCACCACTAGGAGAGGCACGATACCCAAAGTATTATAAAAGTTCTTATGACTATTTCTCTAGTTTTTCTTGATTAAAATCAATACATAAAAGGAAATTAGTATTTTGGACAAGAAAGAATTGTGGTTAAGAAACCAACATCATTATTGGGGATTAGCGATCATTATAACTAAGATAACGTGAATTGCTTTATTTTTGTTATTTTAATTTATTTTTAGGATTTATTTGCTTTTACAAACTTAGGGTGTTGCCTTCTTTTATTTAGTTATTTTTTCAATTTTTTTTCTTTTTTCCCCTCAATTTTAGCCATTTTATTTTAGCTTCTCTTCCCTCTATTTTATACTTGGTTAGGAGAGAGATGTTTTAAGTAGACTTCATCAAAGAATAAGTTAGCAAGCTTAACCAAATATGGAGGATAGTGAGGATGACAATACTAACCACGTACAACAAGTCTCAAATACCTCATCAAGGGTATAAGACTAAGGAAGCATCTAAATCCTTCCATGAAAGCACACCATCATGTTTTTCAATCCTTCATAATCAAAATCATGTCATAATTCAGCCACAAACTATTTTCTTTGTTGCCCATATTCAATGAAAATGAGAATGAGAACCCTTACACAGATATTAAGGATGTGGAAGAGATATGCACAACTTTTCGAGAAGCTAATGCATCTTTAGTGATCCTATGCATGAATCTCTTCCCATGACTTTAAAGGATATAGAGTTAAGAACTAGCTAGTTGAACAACCCAAGGCCCCTTAGAATCATAACTTGGAATGAATTGCAATCTAGTTTCTAACAGAAGTTCTTTCCACCTCAAGGACTAGTGCACTAAAAGAAATCTCAAACTTTAACATTATAGAAGATGAGAAATTATTTTTCTATTAGGAGAAATTGATGGAAATTGTCATATTCGTCCTCATCACCGTTTTGAAAACTGGATTTTAATTTCCTACTTCTACAAGGGTATGTCTCCTCAGATGAAGTAGCTTCTTGAGACAATGTGTGATGAAGATTTCATAAACAAGAGCACAAACAAAGCATTCCAATTTCTTGACTACATGGCCGAGGTGTCTAAAACTCAAAACTTCTTAATGAAAGTATAGGTTTTTCTTACAAGATTTTTGGATGTCTTTTTTGGGTCTGCAAAAAATATAAAAAATATTGAAAATTTTTGACAAAATTTCTTAATTTAATTATTTATCATCTTTCCTATTGGAAAATTTGTGTTTTGCTCATGAAATTTTTTTTAACGTCTATTGTTTTGAGTCATTCAAATAACTTGAATTTGTGTTCACAATGTTTCTAACTAACCTAATTCTACATTGAATTAATTTAAAATAATTTAATTTATACTATTTATCATTTTAATGTATATGATGATGTCCATTTTTAAACATTTTTCAAGAGTTCCTTTCTATGATACAATATTTTATATGTTTGTATTTGACTGTTTTTAAAAAGTGTTTCATAGTACTATTATGAAGTTACTATTTTTAAAAAAAAAAAAATTAAAATTGTGAGATGATAGATCAATGATTAAGTGCTAACATTATCTGTTAGCCTTTAATCAGGTCATAGTGTAATTCTTTTAAACCATGAAAATTGACCTCCGTCTAGTATTAACTTGCCAACTTCTTTTAATCTCATTAGCCTCAATGATGGATGACCTTGTCTTAAAACTTTGCCCTAAAACAACAATAACCTTGCTTGTCAAATCAGAAAATCATAGAAAATTTGGTTTCTTTAAAGAAATCCAAGTATTTTATTGAAAAATTTTGGTTGGCATAGCCAAGATCCGTGATGGGCAAATACATTAATTATAAGAAGACAAGAAATGTGTCCCACAAACACATCAGACATGGCAAAATGAAGAAACTCCCACAAAATAAAGGAAGAGACATCTCTTTTCTCTGTGTTGTTTGTGTTTGGATGAAACATGGCCATGGCTGACATTCTCGGAGGCTCTGAAACTCTGTTGGTTAAGGACACTGTTGACGGTACCATTGACCACAAAGGTTGTCCTGCCAAGAGGTCCAGCTCCGGTGGTTGGAGATCCGCATATTTCATCATCGGTAAGCACAGTTCAGAAACTATCTAATTTTAATTTCAACCGTTTTTTAAGCTGGCCATCATAGATTGAGGTTCCATTTGGGTTTTCCAAACTAAAAATTGAAGAAAAATAAATTAAATTATGATTTAAATTCAAATCTGTTTCTCCTTTTTCGTCTTCCATACGAAGAACCAAACATTTGAAAATAATTTTGATTACACTTAATTTTTCCTGCAGAATTTTAAAACAATTTTGTAATTTTAGATGATAAAACAAAGGATATGGCTCTTAAGTTTTCCCTTTTTTTTTTTTTTTTTTCTTTTTTCTTTTTTTCTACACAGGTGCTGAAGTTTTGGAGAGGTTTGCCTACTATGGCATAGGGACCAATCTTATAAACTACCTCACTGGACCGCTAGGTCAGTCCACAGCCGTGGCTGCAGCCAATGTGAATTCGTGGTTCGGGACTTCGACCATAGTCACTCTTTTAGGAGCCTTTGTTGCAGACTCTTATCTTGGCCGATATCGCACCATTGTTATTGCTTCTCTTCTCTACATCCTGGTTTGTCTAACTTTTCTTGTATTTTGTCTGACGCCTCACCTGACGGTAGTTGCATCTTGTACTCAAGTATTAAGTAGTGGGTACTTACTACTTTTTTTCCCTTTTTTATTTCCTATATATAAATAAATAAATATTATCTCTTTAAAAAGGTTTTTGAACGGCTATGGTTTTGTGGCTCCACCCATATCTATAAACAAAAATGAAACGTAAAGTCGAATCAATGGGACACTGGACAGCTGGGCAGTAACGACTCCATTCTTCTATTTATACTAGTTTAGCATAGGACAACACTCCACAACTAATTGCTTCTTAGCTCAAAGCCACTGTTCCAGCAGATAATTAAGTTTATGAAATGATGATATCTGGATTCTTTATTTGAATAGGTATTCACTATTTTGCAAAAGGAGCATAAAAAATATTTTTGAAAATTCCCTATTGAAAAAGAGTAATATTTTGGGTATTGAAGTCCATGTGACTGCCTTTAATTTATGGCCTATCCAGTGTATGCTTTGTCATTCGGAGCACTTATGTTGTGCATATGGCAAGAAAGTGACAAGCATCATCTTGAGTATAGTTTAGAATTGGTAACTAAGTTGGGTAGTTAAGACATATTTTAGGGAATTAAAGATCAATTAAAAGGCCTGAAAATATTTTAGGAGGTAAAAGGGTATTTAATTATATCGATAGCTTGTATCGATATAAGTAAATGACTTTGATCCTTTTGTGACTTGAGAGTTCTGTACATATGCCCAATCCTAGAAATGTATTTTAACACATACTTATGTATAAAAATTTCTAGACTTTTTTTGAACTCAAATGACAGAATGTCGTTTCGCTACTCAATTATTTATGAGATTCCCAAAAGGGCGAAAAAAAAAAGGCAGAATAAAAGTCCTATTTCCTGGTGAAATGTTGTTAAAAGGGCTTCAAAGTTTGATAGAATTGTCTTAAGTTGTGGTTTTAGGTTAAGGGGAGTAGCTAAGAAGTAATGCTGGACAAACTTGGAAATTTTAAATGACATAAATTTAACTTTCTATGAAAGTTATTATTTAGAAGTACTTGAGTAGAAGCTTATATGATATTGGAATGAAATTAGAATAGCGTTTGATGGAAGCACTTCAGAACTTTACTTTGATTATACACCATGTTTAGACCTTATGATCCTTGTATTTATTTATTAGTAAGTAAAGTTAAATTGACATCTTAATTGGGAATGTTCTCTAGTAATAAGATATTTAACATATGTTTAACAGTGATTTTAAAAAGTGTTTCCATCATTTCTAATATTTGAATTTTTTTTTAATTTTTAAGTATTAGAAACGGTAAAAACACTTTCTAAAACCACTATTAAACACACTCTTATAGTGTGTTAAATAGTGATTTTATGAAGTATTTTTAATATTTTTTATGTTTGAAAAATAAAAAATTTTAAGTTTAAAAAATAAAAAATTGTAAGTGTTAAAAATACTAAAAATACTTTCTAAAATTACTATCTAACGCACTCTTACTATATCTATCAAATAAAACTTGCCTTGTATTATTTGTGCAGTTGGAAAACTAAGTATGCACATAATCTATAGATGTGTATATTCTTACTAGAGCACATTAGAACACTTGATATTTAGAATACCATGCAATATTCTCTATATTATTTAGATTTTGTACATATATGGTTAATGACACGAAAATTTGTAAGGAACTCTTTAGATGTAAAGATTATTGACAGTTATATTCTTTTGGGTTAATTTCATTGAGAACTCTTTCTGGTTTAGTATAAATATACTAAACTACTACTGGTTTCAAATTTCATTGGTTAATACATCTATAAATATATTTCATATATAAATTTTATTTTAAAAAATAAAATTTAGTTTTAAAAGAATTTTTAACTATCTGTATCTAAAATATTTTTATCCAAAATATTCTAAAAAAAATATCTTATAAACGAGATAAATTTATACCGGTGATGACCGATGAAATTTGAAATAAATGGTAGTTGAGTGTATTTACTCCAAATCTCGATAGGTGTCATGTGATCTTTTTTGTAGAGCTTTAACTTCTTAGAATTCTAAACAAGAAAGAAGTATACCACGGAGAACTCATATATAGCATGAGATAGAGCATGTATGGAAGTTTGGATAGATGGGAAGCCTAGCTATTAATGAATATACCTTAGTCAACAGACCTATACCAGCCATATATATGCATTGTGATTACAAGACTGATAGAAGGAATTTGGGCTTTTTTTGCAACAAAAGTAGCCTAGGAATTTGCCAACTGCTTTCAGAACTGCACTTTGTAGGTTACTTGTATGATTATGATTTTTACTTCCCAATGTTTATCTTCATTGTAATTTTTGTGAGTGATGAATGTTGGTTATCAGTGTTACTCTTGCAACTTATCATTAGCTTCACAAAACATGATTTTCAGTCAAGTTTTCAATAACATCATTCAAACCATTCCAGCAACCAACTCAACTGTTTTTGTCACGTAGAAAATCATTACATATGCCAATCAACATACTGGGATTGTGTTTTGATTCATGGAAATGAATTATTGTAATTAAGCTTCTGCAATAATACATAGTGAGAATAATCCTTGACTTGGACTGGTATGAATTACAGGGACTAGGCCTGTTAACTCTATCTGCTGTACTTCCTTTCCAAAGCACTCTCGACTGCCAAAACACGCACCAAAGCACATCATGTTCTCCTCCGCAACTCCGATTAATCTTCTTTTTTATCTCTCTATATTTAGTAGCAGTAGCTCAAGGTGGGTACAAGCCTTGCACACAGGCTTTAGGAGCCGATCAGTTTGATGGACAAAATCGCGAGGAGAACAAAGCCAAAAGCTCATTCTTCAACTGGTGGCTTTTTTGTTTATCGGCTTGTACTTCAGTGAGTTATGTGATCTTGAGCTATATTCAAGACAACCTTAGTTGGGGTCTTGGATTTGGAATACCCTGCACTGTCATGATTGCATCACTGCTTATTTCTTACTTGGAACAAAGACTTATCGTTATATTCTTAAAGGCGATGAGAAAAGCCCGCTTCTGAGAATAGGTAAAGTGTTTGTCGAAGCAGCTAGGAATTGGAGAACGAGCCCATCACTGAAAGCTACTGAAGAGGTAACTCAAGGAACCTTGCGTCACCAAGGTTCTCACCAATTCAAGTAAGGCAAACAAGTTTCTGCCTTGTTTTCAGCAAAACATTTTTCAAAAATAAGGCTTTGTCTAGATTTATTTCTAACTTTTTGGGATTCTAGACCGTCCTCTAGAGTAGACATTGTCCTCAACAATTTGGTTGGAGCTAACTCAACATTTGGTGGATTTTCTATTGTGACAGGTTTCTCAACAAGGCCTTGCCTATGCAAGATTATTTGGAAGAGGGTGGAGATGCATGTACCGTAAAAGATGTTGAAGAAGCAAAGGCAGTACTCAGGCTGTTCCCCATATGGTCGACTTGCTTGGTGTATGGCATTGTGCAAGCACAGTCATCAACTTTGTTTACCAAGCAAGGAAATACAATGGATAGATCAATTGGTTCTGGGTTTGACATACCAGCTGCTTCACTTCAATCCATTGTCCCCATTACCATTGTTCTCTCCATTCCCATATATGACTGCATTTTTGTTCCTATTGCAAGAGCTTTAACCAGGAAACCATCTGGCATAACAATGCTTCAGAGAATTGGAACTGGGGGCTTTTTATATGCCATTTCCATGGTTATTGCAGCAATAGTCGAGATCAAACGGCTCAAGACCGCTCAAGAACATGGCCTGCTTGATATGCCAAATGTGGCGGTTCCAATGAAGGTGTGGTGGTTGGTTCCACAATACATCATGTTTGGAGTTGCTGATGTGTTCGCCGTCGGTGGCCTTCAAGAGTTCTTCTATGATCAGGTCCCTAGTGAATTGAGGAGTGTTGGTCTCTCCCTCTACCTCAGTCTCTTTGGTGTAGGGAGCTTCCTGAGCGGTTTTCTTATCTCTGCAATTGAGAAAGCAACCGGTGGAGATGGCCGTAGTAGCTGGTTCAATAGCAACCTCAATCGGGCACATCTTGATTACTTCTATTGGCTCCTTGCTGGGCTTACTGCAGTAGGATTGGCTGCCTTTTTGCATTTTGCAAAATCTTACATTTATAATAAGAGAGTTATATTTTGAATGCAGTTTGTCTTTTTATCATTGAACCGAGTGTATCAAACACTCCTTAGTAAATACTAATCGTGATCTTAAAAATATTTATCAACATTGTGGTTCAATAATTATATTTTATGGCAAAAAGATGTATTTGTATCAATATATATACAACAAACCACGAGATGCACCATGTCTTTCTTTCCAAAGGATTTTTAAAATAGATTCTCCAAAGATCTTAAGAGCTAGAAGAGTTAGGCTAAAATAATGATTACAACTATAACAAGTATTTTTGTGTCAATGGAAGCTTTAATGTAAATATATTAAAGGAAAAACACAAAATAAACAAATCATATAAAAGGTATATGATATTTTAATGTAATTCGACCAATCATGCATATCTCTACCAATGAAAGAGAACATTTCATTGTATGATAAAAAAATATTACAAATGACTAAAAATAGAAACAACTGCCGGTCCCTTTGTATCTTCATGTTGAACCATGAGTCATTTTGATTCATAAGGTGTCTCTTACTCTTCCTCATGTCTACACCCTAGCGAGTCATCTTACTATATTGGGTGTCTTTCACTCTTCCTCACATTTACACCCTGGTGAGCTCTCTTGCTCCACTTGATATCTCTCACTCTTCCTTACATCTCTATCTTATATCTCTCCTATGTAACTTTTTTCTCTGGTCACCAAAGATGTTCTCACTAGCTTTTCTTATTCTATAAGGAATCTAATTATAAGTATATATAAAGTTAAAAAATATTCTATATAATATTCATTTTACAATATATATATATATTCTAAATAAGAATTTGAAACACCTTTTCAACATTTATCATAATAACATAATGGAAACTAGGTCTTTATATCAAATCCAATTTGGTTTTGACAAGATGAATTTACAAGAAAGTTCAGTTTAAAATCTTACAAAGAACAATTTAATACAAATAGAAGCATCAATATTCAAACTCCCCACAAGGGGCATTTGGACCATATAAGGATGTTTGAACACCTTGGAATTTTCCCTCCAAATTACCACTCCAATGATTTTACAAAGCCATTTAACTTAATTGTCATAATACTTTCAACACATACATACCTTTATGAAATTCGACTCTCAAGCAATTTGTAATTGACTACAACCATTGAGACCCTAAAACATAAAAATGTGTTAGAATGAGTGCATGGATGAAAAAAAAATTTGTGAACCTAATCTAATTTACTAACAAATTAACATCATAATTTGCTAGGCCAAAATAGTCTAAAACACATTTTTAGTTTTGGAAATAAATGATTATGCATAATGAAAAACCTAAATATATTTACGTATTTTAAAAAAATGAATTTTACTTGTATTTATAATTCATTTTAGATAAAATTTTACTAACTATTATTATTTTCTAAAATATTATTATTTGTTTCTAGTAAAAATACAACTTATTGTTTTATTAAAATGTTAATATCACATTTTTAACTTCTATTAAAATATCATTACTCCTTTGAAAAAAATATATAATTTATGTTTTTATTATCAATGATACTATTTACAAAATTTATCATTATATTATTCATTTAAAAAATTATTGTCTATTCATTTTGAATTTATTTCTCATAATTTAATATCTATTTTAAATTAAATTAAAATTTGTGTAAATTTTAAAATATTGTAATTCTTTGTTATAGTTTTCAAAATATTATTATTCATTTTTTACCAAAATAATAGGATCTTAATATTCTTTTAAGATAGACAATTTGAGAAAATTTTAGTGAAAGATAGAAAAAAAACTGTTTTATGTTAATAAAAACAAAAAATAGGATGTTTTGAGATAATATCTTTTAGTTGTTTCCACTAAATTTTTTATGATTTTTTTAAAACAATAATTATACAAACAAGTAGAATGATTAAAAATAAAGCATTAGACATAAATTTATTTGTGAAGCATATTTAAAAAGATTAAAAACATGTTAAAACATTTTAAATTTCCAAACAGATTTTTATTTAACACAAAGAGCAATTTTCAAAAACTGTTCTTCAAATTATTTTTTAAAATTATTTTAAAAAACAGTTATCAAATTATTTTTTCTCTCTTAATTTTTATCAAACTTATTGTGGTTCCTTTACTATTCAAATGATAAAACATTTGGAAAAGGAATTACTTGGTCTGTACGTCAATTTATACCATTTTTTCTTTTGTTGAGGTGAAATCTAACACCATGGGGTTGATGAGTGAATCAGTCCCTCACTTCCTCGTCTCTCCGCCTCACCTCAATCTGCGTAGTAGAAGTGCCGAAATGGTGAATCAAGCTTGAGGCCATGCCCAATCCAATTATAATTATATGGATTTCTTCAAAAGGCTAGCCCAACAGCTTCCAAGTGATAGAGGGTTGGACGAAAGAGTTTCCACATGAATAAAGGCTATCCTGAGGGGCTTAAAAGCTTTTGGTATAGGAAAGGAACCATTTAGGTAGACGATCTCTGAACAATGGGGGCTTGCCAATAGCCCAATGTTATTTTAACCATCCAAAAACTTTGCCAGCCCGCTAGGTTTCCTCGTCTTCAAGCCCAATAAACGAGCTAGATTGTATTTGTACCCATCCATCCCGAAAGGCCCTAGCCCGACCACTACTCTATGTTGGTCCCATTTCTCCTAAACCCAGCTTGGGCCTCGATTTGGAATGAGGAAGCCAACCCCAAAAGTAACACTATTCTAGACGAAATCAAATGCTAACGCCATTGTCCAACATTTGGGTGATTCGAGAGCAGCTTAGTTATACTTGTTACAAAATCCTATTATGGTTCTTAATTATAATGGTATATATGATACAATTTTTAGACTTTTCATTGTGATTACCCACAGGCATTAGAGTGACTGGTACGTTATCATATGAAACTCGTAATTGGTAAATGAATTTATACAAGTGTTCCTTTCGAGCTATATTCGATTGTCGAAATGAGATCTTATAAGCATAAAATAGTGCTGCATGACAAATCAGACGAAAATGACATTTAATTTGTATGCTTATCATTATTAGTATTTAACAAAAGCATAGTATTTTGGTAGAGAAAATCTCCTGTTTTTCACTGAAATTTGGCCATGCCGGAGAAAGTTGAAGGCTGGGAATCTCCACTACTGGAAGACACAGTCGACAGAATGGCCATTACTAGGAGCATTTATTGCAGATACTTATCTTGGTCGATATTGCACCATTGTTATTGCTTCTCTTCTCTATATCCTGGTTTGTCTCCCTCTTTTCTCATCATTTCGGTTTATTCATCAACTGATATTTTGTATTTGCACCTTGTGCTGAATTACTGGCATTGAAGGTAACGAAGACGAACTAAATGAAAAATACTTAGATTGAGACTGTAATCATTGTTTCTAATAATAGCTTTTACATGTCTTTTATTTTACTCATTCTTTTATAAAGGTAATCACGATCATATCTTCTGTAGATTCTTTTCATTTATATATCAAGATAGGCCACTTGCCCTAAAATATTAAACTTGTACCAATGTGTATATAATATATACAATAATCAAATCTCTAATTCAATATAGGACAAGAGTCTCTGACTTCACACTTCTAGGTAGGCATGTGAAAGGGCAGGGTGGGCAGGGTGAGTAGGGCCAGGTTGCACCCTCTTTGCTCGGGGGCTTGAGCCATCCTTACACCTTGGTCAGAGGTTGCCTTCAAGTTGAGTTCGAAATGGGCTGGAAATTTAGGTTCTATTCAGTGACGGTTTTGAAAATAGTTTTAAAAAATAGCTTTCAATATTAATTCTTGAAAACCTTTCTCACTTGTTTTTTAAAACAAAAGTTTGTTTGAGATTAAATATAAAAAATATAATATAAAAGTTTAATTCAAAGTAGTCTCCATATTTTCAATTGTTTCTCAAACAACTCAACAAAATAATAATAATAATAAAAATAATAAAATGAAAATACTTCAAATTTATATATATAATAAAAAAATATATTTTCAGAACAAATTCTAAAAAACAATGCTTTATAGTCTCCAAACAAAGCCTTGCTTTTCAATCTCCAAATAATACTTTAAAATTTTCAATTGTTTCGATTAGAATAAATTTATTAAGCATGTTTTTTTTATTTAAAAAATTGTTTTTAAGAATAGTCTCCAAACAAGGCCTTACTTACAAGTTCAAGCTTGGCTATAGGCCAGAATATTTAAAAATGCTTTGTTACTTTTCTTATAATTATTTTGTTAGGCTTTCAGTAATACTACTTTACATATTTCCTACCTTGGGCCAATTTACTCTCTTATTTTTAGGCATTGTTCTCTCCATTGACATGATACCATAGTTGTATGACCTACTATAAGACTATTTCTCTTCTCCAGGTGTTTTACACATAGGGAAGATTAAGGTACTAAAGAGGTATTTAATTATCAAATTTTTATCTCGATAATTGAAATATGTGATAAAATTTAGATGATTGAGCAGAGGTGCAAACAATGGGACCAAGTTACGAAGAATAAGACTAAGATATAAAGTAACGAAGCTAAAGTTACAATATAATGAGACCTAAATGTATATGTAGTACAATCTTATGAATACTCTTCTTGAGACAAACTTGTTAGAAATCAAGACATTGACACACAAATTGCCTATTCTCAGAATTAAAGGATTTGGTAAACCACAATCAGAGGAAGAATATTCAAATCAAGAAAGCAATCAACAAAGTTGAAAATTACTATTTGGTTCTTATTTGGTTCCTTATGCTTAGGAATATGTTTCAATCGTTTTTGGTAAATATCTCACATTCATAATATATTAGTATACCAATATTCAAAGTAATAATAATATAATAATAAAATTCCTTGCCATATGTTTGGAATTCTTCATGGTATTCAAGCCATCATCCTTACAAACTCCATTGCAAATGGATGCTAGCATTTTTTATTCTCTTTTGTACTCTCTAAAAATAAAAAATATAGATCCACCAAATTCGAAGTTTCATCCTAAGGTTAATTTCTTCTTCTCAAATCCTCACAAAAAGTCTAGGTTTAAGATTTATGAATTCTACATTCAACTAAACACCAATTTATTTATTTACATAAATTTTTATTAATTATTTCTTTTTCTTTATGAAACTAAAATAACAATTGTATTGTAAGGAGAAGGAAAATATTTTGAAGTAAAACCCTTACCTTAGTCTAAAATCCCAACTCCTCTCTATCCTTCATTCTCTACCGTGTATAAAAGTATATTCAGAATGTATCTTAGGGTTTTTATACTATTAATGCTAATATTATTTTTTTGATTGATTAATTGATTTTTTTTTGGCCTATATATAACCCAAAATTTAAGCTTATATGGCTTTAAACCCATAGGGCCCAAAATTTAAGCTTATGGCTAAAAAATATATTTTTGGGCTACTCTGGGTGTTTCAAGGGGGAAGAAAAATAGAAAGATCTCAATTGATTGAAGATTCAAACCAGCAATGATGAAAAAAGAATTGGGTCTTAGTGTGGGTGGAGGGTGAGTGGGAAAGGTGTTGGGCGGCTTATATATTAGTTTTATGGTAGTGGGTCCATATGTTAGTGGCCTAAAGAATGTGTCCATTAGGTCATATATGGTAACAACGCATTACTTGTTGTAGCTGTAAGAGCTCCTATAGTAGCGCCCAATCAATTCCTGCTGCTTTAAGGTCAGTGGGAACCTCTTTCGACCCACAACTCAAATAGGCGTGAGGCTTTATATGCTCTTTGATTGTAAATTTTGTTGATTCCTACTAAAATTATGTGGCCATATACATCTCACTTTTCATGTAGTGTTTATTCTTATTTTTATTTTCATTTTTACTCATGTATTCTAAATGGATCCTCAATATTCCCATCATTAGACTATGTTTGGTGACTTTGCAAAATCATATATAATAACATAGTTTTGAGGTGCTTTTAAAATTAAAAAAAATAAATAAATAATGAAGGGTAGGTTTGAGATTTTATTTTTATTTTATTTTCTTTAACTTGAAATGGGTTTAGGGTGGGTTTTGGACGCTTTTAAGATTTTTTTAATATAGTTAAACATGATGGGAAAAGGAGTGTGAGAAATTCCTTATCTGTTCTACCTTGTTTAAATTTTCATTAAAACGATAATGAAAATTGATTTAAATAATCGAAACAAGGTTGAAATGGGTAACCTTTCTTGAGCCCGTTCCATTCCCATCCTAAACAAAATTCATCCCACTTGCATCATCATGAGTACTCTTAAGAATTCATGCACATCCTTTGCTAGTTAAGACATGGCCACAAGCAAGTATTCATATAATCACACGTTGGTCTACATGTATGTCAATATACACCTTTTAAGCCATGAGTGTGCAACACATGGCATATTAACTTTGACAAACTTAGGTGTTATTTGATAGTGAAGTTAGGAAAAATTAAGGCATAAAATTTTAAAATAAATATAAAAAAGTTCATGCAGATGAGGTAATTAATATTTATAAGAACTCATGCTTAGAGGCAAAATTGCTATAGAAGTATATTGATCAATAAACTAAGCAAAGTTAAATACAATTTAAAAAAAAAAATAGAAGTCTAGTTGATAAATAAGCAAAATAGCTCAATGTATAAGAAATTTTCAATTAATGTATAGAACACTACAAAATTCCATAACTGTCATTGTGAAATAGTCCTTTAAAACTAGGAGTTAAAATATTACTTCAAAGGATCCATAATTCATATAGGTGTAACTTTCACAAGCTAAAATAAAAGGAAATACATGTTTAATTGATTTACTAACAAACACTTAATTTTAAAAATATTTTCACTCGATGTATAAGGCAAGTACATCAAAAATTAATTTGGATATTGTGTTATGTTGGACCTTCACAATGATTTTAACACTTACCTGACCTTCATATTTTATAAGATTGCATTCATTCCTTGTATGCATGATGTTTTTTCTATTTAAAAATAGAAAGTAAAAAGTATATTTAAAGATCAACAAAGTCATTTCATATAGTAAGACATGCAAAAGCATTAGAAGTCGATATATTTCCCATATGTGCCTTGAGAGATAATGAAAGAACATTCTTTTAGGCACTTGTATCCCTTTAAAAGTAGTAAGGTAGGTTATATTTGGAAAGTGCTTTCGAAAATAACTTTAAAAAACAGTTTTTGAGAATAATTTTTAAAAAACTGTTTTTTGATGTTTTATAAAGTAAAAATTTGTTTGAAAATTTAAAATGTTCTTAACATGTTCTAATTTTCCAAGGCTAAACCACAAGGTCATAAGAGAAAAATCACCTGAAACCGTGAGATTTGATACATTGAAATGGTTACGAATTTCTTTTAGTACTATACTATTATAAGGCTTCATAGTAATGGAAGGATAATTATCTTTGACCTGGAATGCTATATATTAATGGCAGGGACTAGGCTTGTTAACTCTCTCTGCTGTGCTTCCTTATCTGAGACCTTCTGATTGCCAAACAGTGACAAAATCACATCATGTTCTCCTCCTCAAATCCCAGTGATCTTCTTTTTCTCTCTATATCTAGTAGCAGTTGGGGAAGGTGGGCACAAGCCTTGCATCCAAGCTTTTGGAGCCGACCAGTTTGATGGAAATAATCCAGAAGAGTGCAAAGCTAAAAGCTCCTTCTTCAATTGGTGGTATTTCAGTCAATGCACTGGCAGTTCTGTGACTATGCTGATCTTGAGTTATATCCAAGACAACTTTAATTGGGGTGTTGGATTTGGAATCCCTAACATTGTCATGGTGGTAGGACTGATCCTTTTCTTTCTTGGGACCAAAACCTATCGATATGGTTTCAAGGGGGATGAGAAAAGCCCATTTCTAAGAATCAGAAAGATGTTTGTTGCAGTAGCTAGGAATTGGCAAACTACTCCAATGATAACTAAGGAAGATGGTGCCTGAGGAACCCTGTTGCAACAAGGTTCTCATCAATTCAAGTAAGCCTAAGAACCTTGTCCAGAAAATGGCCTGAAATTTTATAAATATTTTTATTGGTAAACTTCTCTCAAGTATTTACTTATTATATTTTGATTCACTGATTGGAACACAGTTAACATTGCCTATTGGATCCTCCTGTACTGTGGCAGATTTATTAACAAGACCTTGCTTTCACCAGATGGTTCAAAGGAAGATCCAAATATATGTAATGATGGTGGTGCTAAGGAAGCAAAGGCAGTTCTAAGGCTGTTCTCCATATGGGCTACCTGTTTGGTGTATGCTATTGTGTCTGCTCAATCATCAACCTTTTTTACCAAGCAAGGAGCTACCATGGATAGATCAGTTGGATTGGGCTTTGACTTGCCAGCTGCTTCATCTCAATCTTTTATTGGCATCACCATTGTTCTCTTTGTTCCTATATATGACTGTATTTTTGTACCCTCTGCAAGAGCGTTTACCAGGAACCAATCTGGCATAACAATGCTTCAGAGAATTGGAACTGGGATATTTTTGTATGCCGTTTCCATGGTAGTTGCAGCACTAGTTGAGATGAAACGGCTCAAGACAGCTCAAGAATATGGCCTGGTTGATATGCCAAATGCGTTGGTTCCAATGAAGCTCTGGTGGCTACTTCCCCAGTACATCTTATTTGGGATTGCAGATGTGTTACCATGGTTGGTCTTCAAGAATTTTTTTATGATCAGGTCCCAAATGAATTAAGGAGTGTTGGTCTTTCCCTCTACCTCAGTATATTTGGTGTAGGGAGTTTTCTGAGCAGTCTTCTTATATCTGTCATTGAGAAAGCAACTGGTGGAGATGGCCAAGATAGCTGGTTCACAGATAACCTTAACAGGGCACATCTTGATTACTTTTATTGGCTACTTGCAGGGCTCAGTACAGTTGAACTAGCTGCTTACTTATATTTTGCGAAATCTTACATTTATGATAGAAGTACATTGATATGAATGCATTTTGGAATCATTTTATACCCTATTGATTGTAATCCTAAATATCTATCAAAATTATTCAGAAGTTGTATTTTATTGCAAAAACGTGTATAGTTTTTCTGCTTATATAATTTAATTCATGAAAAAGCAGTAAAACAGAGATGTTGTATAATATATATCAGTCAATGAATTTCGATGTTCTTGATGCAGTTAATTAATTGGTTCTAAATGAGTTGGAGGTACCCATGGACTCATGAATGATGGGGTAGTACACAATGAGTAGATTAAAAAGTAACTTACAAGACTTTTATAAAGAAAACCTTGAGAAGATCTTAATTTGAAGCTATGGTGGAAGTTCAAACCAAGACTCTGAAAAATCTTTTATCGTTATGCAAGTAGATTCCAATCTTAAAATTCTCAAATCCTAAAACCATGTTACATCCAAAAGACTCTCTCTTCAATTCCAAATCTTTTCCCATGTATTATGTAGTATAAAAATAACTTATTTCTATTTTTTTTTAAAAAAATCTCATAATAATATAATTTATTTATAAGAATAAGCATTAGTGCAATATGCTACATATTTTAATTTGACAATTTTATTTCAATCATCCTAATTTAGGATTTTTCTATTTATACTATGTTTCATCTCTATTCAAAGTTGTTGCATGATCACCTGGGATGACATTAATAAGCATGGAGAGGCCTAAGAAATGCTAATTGGGTTTAATTAAGGCAAAAAGTAGATAATAGGTTTTTTTAAAAAACCTCCGAGGGCTCAAACACTAGAAAACTCTCAAGGGTTCTTAAGGGCACTCAAGCTGCTCATGGAAGAATTTCCTAATAGATGATTTTTATTAATTTTTATATTATGATTCAAGTTCTTCTTTCACTATCCTATTTATGCATTATATATGCTAAACATTCCGGCTTGCATTACTTACATTGTAAATGACTTTGATTCATTAAAAATTGCACAAAAGATTTAAGTCATGGGTTTCTTGCAAGTCGATAACTCTTTCACAACTGGCTCATAGACTTAGGCAACTCATTTGAAGTTATAGTACAGTACCTAATTGGAGAAATGACTTATCTTGGTCATCAGGATGAATTTCCCATGGTAGGTGCACTAGTGAGTATAGTTACATATTGGACATGACCTATGATGAGTTATGACATTGACAATCAAGTAGTCGTGACTTCGCCAAGCAACTATGTTCCATGAACTCTTGAGAGAATATTGAGTTAGTGTTCAGGTTTTCAATGACCTAAGGTGGTCCTATATTCCCTATAGATTAAGTTATTGTTGATCAAGAGAGGTAGTAATAAGTATTTTCAAGATAGGTACCATGATATCTCACTAGTTTGAGAGAGTGTGTCCTGCTAGGTGATCTTAATGCATGTGATCATGAAATTTGTAACTGTAGTAATTATTTGAAGGATATTTGGATTCGTTAATCATACGTATATATATGGGCATTTTGGTAAATATGCAAGGTTGCATAAGAGTTTTTGAATGATCTTTTCTAGATTGGGCTACTCAATTAGAGTTTAATAGGGCTAATTAATTAATTAGCTCCTAGTGGGCTACATTAAGTGGCTTAAGCCCATAAGTAAGTTTAATATAAACCCTTTAATGGTTTAGGTCTTTTATTGTTTTTCATTTAGTTTTTAGAGAAAGGAACCCTAACCTCCATTTTTAAGGAAATAGAGTCATTGGGTGGAAGATCGCAAGATTTTCGATATTCACACCACCTTCTTTTTTGACTAGAATTGATAAGGATCATCTAGATCATATGTATTGTTTTCTAAGCTTTTTACATTTAATTCATAGTTTTTAAATTCTTCTGTTACATAGATTTAGAAATCTGTAGGAAGTTATATGCATGCACCCCAATGATCCAGGGCTTAAAATAGAGCAATCTAGATATTCCAATATAAAAAAGAGGAAAGTTCAAATAGCATACCTTAGGATTCTTTTAGAAATGTTCTATAGCCATCCTTAAATAAATGGATGAACCTAGAGATGACATGAAAGTAGATGAAGATATTGGAACAAGTGAAGTGGGAAACAGGAACAAATCTGGGGTACCTAAATATCACCATATCTTAAATATTATTAGGAATATGAGTGATTCCATGGTTACTAGGAGATAATAAAAAATTAATGAGATAGGCTTTATATGCTATACCTCCCAACAAGAGTCTAAAAATGTGGAGGAAGCACTTAAAGATAAATCTTGGATTATTGCACTATAGAAATGACTAAAATCTTTTAATGTCTTGGATTACTTCACTTACACCTTCTACCCATCCTCCTATTAGATAGATTGGCTCATTCATGCCATTCTCTCTAGCCACTTGACATACCTCAAGTGATACAAGATATTATGACCAACTATTGTGAGCTTACATGACTTGAGAGTCTTCCATTTGCCTTTATCATCTCCTAGATCCTTGTGGACACCAACTTCGATATTGACTAAAGTTGAGTGTGCTTGATTTGCATGCTCTTATTGATGAGAGCAAGTGGTCCCAACACATGATTAGCCTCACAAAACCGTTAGGGGTTAAGGCGATAGAGGAGGAGGAGGATATATGGATGGCTGAGTAAGAAGGGAGCCCTTAGTGACTTGAGCTTATGGGTACAATAGTCATGGGGTGGTCAGTACCTCGATCTTGCCTCTCAACCCTTATTGATGATTTTAGCTTTCAATTATATTGCTCAAGTTATTTCTCATATGTAAGCAACAATGTAATTACATCAGTTAGTTTGTAGGCATTCAAATTAAATGTAATTTGCACAATGAAGGATTCATAATCATAATCTAATCTACCAGTAAGAGAAAGTATGTGATCTCTTGTGGAAAGAATATCACCAGCTGAGGCAAGTGAATCCATAATTGTCTTTATTTTTTTTTCAATTAATCCCTCATAGCTAAACTACTCTTCTATAACTTTTGTAGTTCAAATCTAAATTGCATTAAATGAGCTCCATTTTAATGGATGAAGTATTGAGTCAAGGTAAGCCATTCCTCATGAGAAATAGTACATCTAACAAATCAAGGAAGGATACTTACAAAGATCGAGCCAAGAAACCAAGAGACAATCAACATATCTTAGCATTGTTGTAGTTCATAATTTGAGTTGAGGATGACTTGAGATGAACCTTCAATTGAATTTGAATCTAGACAAATTTAAGGAGGATAAAGAGTGCCTAAAGTAAAACTATCAAGCCTTAATCCATGAATTGCAACATAGATCTATTGTTTCCAAATGAGGAAATTATACTCATCAAGCTTCACTACAATAGGTTGTGGTTGGATTCACGACTTGAATCAATGAAGATGATGGGCTAGAAGGCATTGATACAATCGTTTTATTGGAAGACGATATTGGAATGGAATCAAGAATTTACCATTATTGAAGGAAAGCTAGCTTTGATACCATGAAGAGAAATGAGAGGAAGAGAGAATTTGGGTTGCTTGACCTTTTTATTTCTTTGTCTATTGTACCCTGCTACTGTACATAGATACTTTTATATACTTCGGATCACACTTCTAGCATTCTCTTGGAAAAGAAAGAAAAAAGAGAAAAAGGAAAAAATCGATTACACGAAAGAATACCTCATCCCCCGCACTATATAGTTTTTATAATGCCACACCAATGATGACATAATTGATGTGATTATGATATTAAAAAAGTACTAAAAGGAATTTAAGTGAAATTTTATTTAAGCTTTATTCATCAAACTCGTAGTATTTTCTTTTATGGTCAATTCAAATTTCTAGTTATCTATCCACATCAATGATAATTAGATATAAAGTCTTTATCGAATGGTTGGGCCTATATTGTTTTTCACTAGAAAAAGAAACTAAAACTAAAAGAGCATCGAATCGTTGCGTGATGACAACTCAAAGAAGGCAGTCATGATCGGTGGATTTTGTCCATTCTTGTATGCGTTATTCAAAAATAAAAAATAAAAACTGAAAAAAAAAAAAGGGGAAAACAGTATTGGATAGAAGACCAGCTTTTGGCATTTGGCTTTACTCATGACTATAGAGGAAGCAAGTAC